>NC_142529.1:14300800-14338300 GCF_964205215.1 Stylophora pistillata
TAAAAAACAAAAAAACAAAAAAGAGTATATTGTATATGGAAATGCACAGTTTTTCATGTGTTGTTAGTATATTGATGAGTTTACTTTCTACTTTGTATTGTTCTCAGCTCCAGCATGCCTTCTTAACCCTGAGCTTGGGACTCACCACTTTCTAAGAACAGCTTCAAACATAAAAATTCATTATGTGGCCAAAGGTGATCCACAAAAACCACTTATGCTCTGCCTTCATGGCTTCCCTGAGGTGTGTTAATAATTAACTTGATATAAACCACCCAATTTTATCTTAAATAGAGTATCAAAGTGGTGAATTTTCTGAGCAGATGACTTGGTGAATGAGGTTGGGCTGGTCTAGAAAATGAACCATACTGTTTTCACACAAAATTAGTTAAATCATTTCTATTGTTATATTTTGTCAAAAAGTTTTTTCTTTTATTAATATCTGATTTTCAAACCTCTTCCATAAAATGCCCTGTTATTCACCACTCATTTCTTTGTGTTGGTGGAGTAGTGCTGATGAAATACTCTCTTTAGCACTTTGTGTTACAAAAGTAGGACATGCAATCACATAACTTTTGTCAGGCATATAGTTTATTTGTGGCCTGAGTAGTATCATTTAAGCTCAAGTGGAGCGCGGGTGCAAATGATGCTCTGAGGGACACAAATAAAGTATATGCCCCACAAAAGTCATGTGATTATCATTATTATCAATACACAAGGCCAAATTGTACAAATTCATTTAATAAAATTTATATCAGGGTGGCAAGTACCATTTACAGCCCGCACTTTGCCATTTGGCCTGCAAAAAGGAGTGTTTTAGAGAGGGCAGTTTGTTATTTGGCTGTGTATAGTGGTTATAATGTATATTTGAAATAGACTGTAAGTGTGTAAACTAATGGTCCTATATCGGAACAGTTCCCATTTTCTTGCCACAGTACACGTCTTTTGATACATGTATTATGTCGTTTTGTATTTCTTGGTTTGGACCTGCAGTTTTGGTATTCATGGCGATATCAGTTAAAAGCTTTCAGCAATGACTTCAGGGTGGTTGCAGTGGATATGAGGTAATTTGTAGGAATTGCTTTTTATGATTTTTTTTTTGTGTGTGATTTTTAACTTGTGACTAGTATTTGATTTAAAGAAGTTAACAACTGCTACTTCAAATGCTTTTTAAAATTTGTAATTTATAATGGACCAATTGGAGTCTACTTTTGTCTGTAATCATATGAGTGATTACAAAATTGGATGATTGCAAAGGGGGAGTCTCATTTGTCCATCAGGAGAATTACAGTCTGTATTGGACAATATGAAGTCCTGTTACCAATTAATCATAACCATTACAATTTCTGAAAAGAATGAACACATTTACGTGAGAAAATGTCTTTCAAAGACATTTTGAAAAATATGAAATTTGTCCAGTTTGTAGGGTAAGTGGTTGTTGCTATCATGGTTATTGTAATCAATTTTGTGATTGGTGGATTTATCTGAGTGGACTTGGTATGCTTGGCTGCTTTACCTGTCTGATCAAAGGTGTCTAATTATGGCCAACTGTCTGATTACACTGTCTGACTAAAACTGTAGGGAATAATTAGTGAAAAATAAAGTAGCTAATGCACCAATTACATTTGAGGAAATTGGCATAGGTTATGATTATAATTTATGATAATTTTGTTGCAACTGGCAACCACCCTTATTGACAATATAAACATGTCAAGTGAAGGTGTAGTCTGATCGTCCGGGTGAGTGTAGTCCTGAGAAGGACTGTTGTCGGTGGTAGTGACTGACGTTTCGACAACCTGTGCGGAAGTCATCATCAGAGTCAAGTGAATGATTGTTGTCAGTAGAATGTTCTTATTCCAGTTCCTATGAAATGATAAACATGTTTATGTTTGACATAAACATCACAAACGACAAAAAAGAATGACCTAACTTTACCGACAGATTGAAACAGATCAATCACGACCGACTTACGTCACTTGAGTCTTACAGCCAATAACATCACGGCAAAACCAACCGATCATTTCACACGAACTGGAATAAGAACATTCTACTGACAACAATCATTCACTTGACTCTGATGATGACTTCCGCACAGTTTGTCGAAATGTCAGTCACTACCACCGACAACAGTCCTTCTCAGGACTACACTCACCCGGACGATCAGACTACACCTTCACATGTTACCCCCGGGTTCAAACCATTTACTGCATAAACATGTCAAATTAAACTTTAATTTTTAAATATTAAGATATTGACTCCAACTTTTTTTTTATTATTGAGCAATAATGATAATGATAATTGAGGCAAGGTAGTTATCCACCATATTCCCCAACACTTAGATGAATAATTGTTTTTGTATAAACCAGACAGATACCAAAAAATTTGTTTCTTTCAACTCTCTATACACAATTTTGTCTCCTAGCCTGCTTGGAGGTGAACAGTATGTGATGTTCACTTCTGAACTAACTGATCCCCCTGTGTAAAAACACTATTCACTCATGTGGTACTAATTATCATTATTATTAATTGTTAAGCTTTAAACAGTGTATTTGTCAAATATCTAGAAGGTGTATTAGAATTTACTTAAACTCCCAGTTTTGAAAGCAACTTTGGTTTTTGAATCCTTGTAGGGCCCTTGTAGGGTATGGGAGTGAGAGTAACTAATGTGCGAGCCTGCAAGCCGGAGCCGTTTTTTGTGAGCCTCGAGCCTCTTCTTGCGAGCTACTGTTTGTTCTATATATATCTTTCCATTGTCTCTCATTTTACTCTAACAGTCTTTGGCTCCTCTCCAGAAAGCATTTGAAGGTGAAAATCTGAAAAAATATCAAACTAGACGCTCGAGGAGCATTCACTCGGGCTTTGTAGCAAGCGCTTTACTTGAGAATTCACCGCGCATTAAATTTATTCAAAACTACAAAGCCATAGCATTCACACAAAACACGAGTACAATTATAATATGCATCACGAGATCTGAATTTTTTTACCTTTAATGACACTAACATCATTATGTTCATGTACAATGGTCATATTGGAAAATTTTTCTAATAGATCACAGTCATCAAGAGTATTCATTATGTCTTCTACTAATGAGAGTAACTAATGTACGAGCCTGCGAGCTGGAGCCGTTTTTTGCGAGCCTTGAGCCTCTTCTTGCGAGCCACTGTTTGTTCTATATCTTTCCATTTTCTCTCCTCATTCTATTCTAACAGTCTTTGGCTCTTCTCCAGAAAGCATTTGAAGGTGAAAATCTGAAAAATATCAAACTAGTCGCTCGAGGAGCGTTCACTCAGGCTTCGTGGTGAGCACTTTACTTGAGAATTCACCACGTGTAAAATTTATTCGAAACTACAAGGCCATAGCGTTCACACAAAACTCGAGTACAATTATAATATGCATCACGAGATCTGAATTTTTTACCTTTAATGACACTGTAACATCATTATGTTCATGTACATTGGTCATACACTCGTAACTCCATGCAAAGAGCAAACCAACTTTCACGATCGCTTGCACAATAATAATAGTCATGTGATTATGTATTAAATACCAAATCGTACTTTACAAGTATTGAACCCGATAGAAACCAATTACAGAAACAGGTATTTAATGGAAGAGCTAAGCTTAGATATTTAACATTACAATTCATGTTGCTTCTGTCAGTATCCCTATCCAATTCGCTGTTGTTAGCGCCACCTTCAAGCGAGGTTTTCATCTCAGCTTCATAGTTTGTTGTTAATCAGCTGTCACAGTTTTGCCAGTATTTTCGTAGTTTGAGCGAAAACACTCGACATCGTTTAGTATGGGCCTACCACAAACGGTGTGTGCATTTGCGTGTGAGAACAGTGTATAAGACAGGAATCTTTGCCATGCAACCTTCCCAAAACACAACATTTCGAAAATTGTGTTGATTTACAATCAGCAAGCACTCGACAAGACAAGTTGTCGCACTCTCATCCTCAGTTTCCGTGGTTTAAACAAGGAACGCCCGGGACCATGACCATAAAAAGGAATATGTCCAGATTTGGATGTTATTTTCCTTGCAAAAAATTGCTCCGGCTTGTCATAAAAGGCTCGCATTATAGCAACCCCCTATGGGAGTCAATAGCTTCTTTCTTTTCTAGGGGTTATGGAGAAAGTGATCATCCAATGGGAAAGGACCAGTACAAGATTTCATACTTGGTGAATGATGTGAAAGAAGTGGTATGTTGAAATTTAGAATCTATGGTAATTTTTAAGTAATGATCATGTATGATAACCATAATTATTGTAGTTATTATGATCATTGTAATATTGATTATAGTATTATAAACATTAGGAAAGCCAGTTCACATACATTGCTAACAAATATGAGCGTTAATTAGTGAAAAGCAATTTGTGTCCTTTTTATGGTAAGGTGCAGTGGATTTGGGTTTTTTTCATGTGGCTTATACAAAATGTGTCGCCACATTATGGCACTATTGGATTTCTTTCTTTCTTTCTTTTTTTATTTGTCCACGAGAGTCAAACACATGTCACGTCGACTAGCTCGTAAGGCATACTAGTCTGAGTCAGCCATCTTGGTAGTAAGCGTGGTCTCGAGTAATTTTTTTTCAGGTGATCGTATCACAAGTTAGTTCTCCTCACACAAGCCAATGCACCCAGATCCGGCTTGTGTTAGTGCAGCTCGTGCAAGAGCTTTTATACTCGTAAAAGACAACATTTAACAGCTTGAATCTTCTGTACGAGTTGTACTACACTGAAAAGAGTCATTGCACTCTCCCAAGCCAACAACTATCAGTTTGATCTGTCGGTGCGGGTCACACCACTGAGTTGCTGAAAGAGTTTGAAATTGTTTGAAACAGTCTGAAGCCTCCTGAAAGTGCCATAAAGTGAAATAAGTTGTATTGTAGTTGAGAATGTTGCTGTTGAGAATTCATAAATAAGGCACATTTCAAAACAACAAAAGTAAGTATGGGAATCTTGATTGTACAATACCAGTCAAGGATTGGCTTTTATGACAATTTCATAAAAACAAACAATATCTTATCATGTTGTAAGGATCATTTTTGGAGTTTAATGCTTATGATGTATTTGCCAGTATTGAAATGAGTTGTTGCATTCCTGAGTAAGATTCCAGCTGAAAGACAAATTTTGATAGCATGTCAAGTTGACCATTTACATGATGATGTCAAGTTCACCGATTCATTTCATGTCTCCACTTAGCTCAAATTTGGGAAACACATTGGCATATACCGGTAATAACAATATCAATAATAAGAAAACTTGAAAGATTCTGGTACTTTTATCATAGGATAGAACTTTGTGCTCTATAATGGACATTTAAAAAACCTACACTCAGCATTGTCCTACTTTATGTGTATGTATTGTCCAAAATTAGGGATGTGTCAAAAACGAAGACCTAAGACCCACTGGTCCAAAACAAAGACCCCTGTGGTCCAAAACGAAGACCCTGTGGTCTAAAACAAAGACCCTGTGGTCTAAAACAAAGACCCTGTGGTCTAAAATGAAGACCCTGTGGTCTAAAATGAAGACCCTGCAGTCTAAAACGAAGACCCTGCGGTCTAAAACGAAGACCCTGTGGTCTAAAACAAAGACCCTGCGGTCTAAAATGAAGACCCTGTGGTCTAAAATGAAGACCCACTGGTCCAAAATGAAGACCCTGTGGTCTAAAACAAAGACCCTGTGGTCTAAAACAAAGACCTACTGGTCTAAAACGAAGACCCACTGGTCTAAAATGAAGACCCCATAGTCTAAAACGAAGACCCATTGTTCTAACTAGTGTCTGTTCAACTTAACAGTCTTTTTTTACCAGACAGTTAGCTGTTCACTTCTCCTGTGAAGTTGAGGCATGGGCTTTCATACTTATAACAAGTTTGTTGTTCTGAGAAAGCTCAAAATCTACATTTTCGAGCAACAGCAATTTCTCAGTTAGATCGTCGATGTTGTCTTTGTACTTCAAGATGTTTTCTTGTAGGAAGTTCCCCACAATCTTTGGAAATGCTGTCACTGAAAAGTGCTTGTCCTGTTTTTTCTAGACGAAAGTTAATGTTCATTGCAATATAGCAGTTCTTCAGAAGCATTAATTGCTCTGTTACAGTGTAGACAACGAACAATCTTGGACCCAGGGTTTTCACTAATTTTCTTGCGACAGTCTTTGTTGTTGCAAACTGGATAGACAGTTGGGTAAATGTTCAAAATTTCAGGACAGCATACCCAGTTTGCTTGTTTGTGCAGAGGCTCCACATGGGAGATGTCCTGCTCTTGTGCTTTCGTTATCGTTGTGTTAACTGTGGTGGCAAGGCATTTTCCAAAATACTGCTTCAGTTTGCAGTTGGTCACAGTGTAGAATTTATTGTCTTCTATTTGCTGGATGTGACTATCCCAGACTGATAGATTAATAGTTCCAGTGGGGTCTGTTATTTCAGCTTCCCTTACCATTTTTGTGGCAAGTTCTGGTTTGGAAGGTTCTCCAAGCCATTTAATGCAGCCAGAAACAGTAAAATTCCCTGAGTTGTGGTTCTTAAGAATGGTATCCATGGGTGTTGATGTCATTGGGGCCAGTGGTTGGAATTGAAACTGGATGGAATGGAAACTGGATGGAATGTGGTGGTACATCTTGAATAACTGTTCCCCTTTTTATGAACACCATATTGCTTGATGCAACTTGTGGGTTGGAGAGTGTTGAGGATTGCTGTGTCTGCATCTTTTGAAGAAAAAGTTGGGACTTGGAAGACTCTCCTCTTTGCACCATGACTCTTACCAACTGAGTTTTGTCTTTTGCAGTTAGCAGGCTGATGTCAAAGTACAGATTTCTGGGGGATTTACTTTCCTGTACCTCTTGAACGTCCTGAATGTATCCAGTGTAATCTGTTGAAGAGAACTAATTTGGGAAAAAAATTATTAAATTCAGGACAAAAATTTAATGTTCTGTTGAGCAGAAATCTGCATAAGTAATAGAAGACACAACAGTAATAAATTATTAGACTGAGTAGTATTAATATATTACATAATAGAGGAAACTTACTTGTAGTTGAGCTTGACAGAGGTGTTGAAGTTGGGGATTTAGGGATCCCATACTTAGCTCTCTTTGTGGGACTTGGGCTGGCAGAATAATCCATCTGTTAACTGAGAATTGAATGATTTGTAAGTGACCTTTATTACACTGATAAAACATTTAAATGACAAGTGTATATTTTAAAATTTTTAGGTTAGAAGTTTTGATGGTAATATTTACTTATTTAAATTAGTATGGTAGATACTGTAAAATGTAATAATGCAGTTTCACTGCAAGTTGTTTTCGTAATTATGCAAAGTCTTTTCAGCCAAAATGTTTAGCCTAGCTTCTTCTAACAAACGGAATTTATAATTTGATGTCTTCTTAATTGACTGAAGTCTTTCAAAGCTCATTGGTTCAATCGCAAGATCAGAAAGTTTACGTACTCTTGACAAGGCAAATGAACTACAATAGTGAACTATGTATATAAGAACGATCCTTCGCAGTAAAGCACTATTTAAGCAATAGTGGAAATCAGACCTGAAAAAAATTTCAGGCCTGTACGGGATTCGAACCACTGACCTCTGCGATACTAGTGCAGCGCTCTACCAATTGAGCTAACAAGCCAACTGGGAGCAGGCCATCAAATTAATTCGATATAAACCCGTAGAGCGCTGCACTAGTATCGCAGAGGTCAGTGGTTCGAATCCCGTACAGGCCTGAAATTTTTTTCAGGTCTGATTTCCACTATTGCTTAAATAGTGCTTTACTGCGAAGGATCGTTCTTATATACGTCTCATAACCGCAGTTCACTCATATGTTTCATATGTTTGTTGTTGTTCAATAGTGAACTATCTTCTCTTAAAGAGATATAATGTGAGCAAACATTGAAAAGCAGATCTGTAAACCCATTCCTAGTACATAGATTTGATTAATATGGAAGAAACAAGTGTGTACTAGATACTTCCAAAAGAGCATCAACAGCACATGAATAAATACTAGGGTTGACAAAAACAGAATTCATAAAGTGCCCTCTTCGAACTGTAACCACGGACTTGTTTATCTTCGAGAGTGACATATTCAAATGGAAATTGATATAACAAACTTTGTATCTCTTTCTGACAATATCAGTGCAACTCTGAGTCTGACATTATCTTTCTGATCTGTTGGATCAATTCTGTCGTTTATCTTTCTGATCTGTTGGATCGAGTCTGTCGACCCCATTGCTGATTTGTCTAACAAATCAAATTTTGTACCGAATGATTCTATTCAGTGCTGTTGAATGCTTTTGAATTCAAATAAATCATTGAACTGCAAAATACTTACCCTGAAACGCTGCTCGAAGATGTGAACTCGTGGTTTGAAAAGCTGCTAAAGATGGCAAAAGGTGTGAACTCGTGGTTGCAAGACCTTGACACACTGCAAGAAGATGGCAAAAGGTGATGGTTGAAATGCAATTCTATTCAGTGCTGTTGAATGCTTTTGAATTCAAATAAATCACTGAATTGCAAAATACTCACCCTGAAACACTGCTCAAAGATGTGAACTCATGGTTTGAAAGGCTGCTAAAGATGCAGAAGATGGCGAAACGTTACTTGTGATTGCAAGACCTTGACACACTGCAAGAAGATAGCAAAACACGAACTCTTGGTTGAAATGCTGCTAAATGATGGCAAGAATGCGAACTTGTGGTTGCAAGACCTTGAAACACTGTTAGAAAGAACTTGAAACGCTGCTAGAGGACGACGAAACGCAAACTCTTTCTCGCAAGACTGTCAAGCGCTGCTCGAAGACCTTGTAGTTGCAAAATGACAGCTACCTGACAGCACCTTGCGCGCTTGCTGAAATATTACCCGAGACCACCTTGCATGCCTAGTTTGATCAAATCGAGATTTTTTTCGCATACTACAAATTTACTTACTTACTTTACTTTCTTACATTTTGAAATTCCTTATATGTATACACGTGGGGACTCCTAGGGTGCCTCCTCGGGTTTTGGCCTCTGGGCCAAACCCTGCGGGAGCAAAAACCTTTTTTTTCAAGGAAAGGCTCAATTGCTCTCATTTCTGTAGCGCATGAATTAAAATGTCATCTGAGCGCGCGACCAACTTGACAGTTACGTTATCTCAGTCGGTGCAACACGTGTCAAATTGTGTAACACAATTAAATTCTAAGAATACAGAAATATATGTTTTAGTGATGATTTTGGTATAATTTTATTTTGTCGCGGTCAGTGTAAAACGCAGATTGCAGACTGCTGACTGCAGACCGGGGGTAAAATGCAGACTGAGGGTAAAATGCAGACTGCAGACCGCAGACCAGGGGTAAAATGTAGACTGAGGGTGAAATATTAATAATAAAAAAACGAGTCTTAAGGATGAAATAAAGAGTGTTCGTACCCGTAAAATAATGTCACGTCAGGACTCATGAAACATGCAAAGGCCGCTTCACGCAGTATAAAAGTCACGTCGTCCCCAAGTCACATGGCACTATAAAATGTCGGAAAATAAGGACGACGATCTCATAGTAATTTTCGATAATTTGCGTTAATGTCTTTCACAAACTATGCTCGATACCTACAAGTTTGCCTAAAAAAAAAACTGTTAAGTTGAACAGACACTAGTTAGAACAATGGGTCTTCGTTTTAGACTACGGGGTCTTCATTTTAGACCAGTGGGTCTTCGTTTTAGACCAGCGGGTCTTCGTTTTAGACCACAGGGTCTTCGTTTCAGACTACAGGGTCTTCGTTTTAGACCACAGGGTCTTCGTTTTAGACCAGTCAGGGTCTTAGGTCTTAGGTCTTAGGTTTTGGGTCTTCGTTTTCGACACATTAATTAGTCATACATTCAAACCATATCAAGCTCACAATGGCTTCTAGTGTAGATTTTATCATTTCCCAAATGTCCTGGCCCTTCTGGAAAGTTCTGTCTTTGTGTACTGGCACACAAAATACCAAAAATATTCAAGTGAAATGCTTCCTTAGAGTTAATTTCTCATCACATGCCTTGGAAAAGACAGTCAACCTACAAACTTCAGAATTAAATTCCACTTCGTTACGTAAACAAAATCATGACCGAATCTATTAGGCCATTATGGGAGATTAAATAAATGCTGATGCTTTTTTTAGGTCCTAAAATCCTTAGGTTAGATGTGCAACCTTTATTGTCAAAATGAGGCCTCGGTCCATAACAAAGTTTGGCCATTAACCCACATCTTGAAACTGAACATTTCAGGACTATTGTATGCCAGTTATCTTATTTTATCGATGAACAGTAACAATATTGATAACTATCTAACCGTAATCAGATATTTAAGCTCTTCTAATAGAAACTCAGTAAGATACCAGACACTAAAAAGCAGCTTAATTTCGTAGGCCACACATGTACACAATGCGAACCAATTTTTTTGGGGTCTGTAGTCAACAGCTTCCTGTAAAATGTAATTCTTACACTGGTAGGATGATGTAACAAGTTGATCCTGGTTAGTTTGTGATAACATAATTATTACTGATAGGTTTCTTGTTGACCCTGAGGGGCACATGGTTATTGCCTTAAACAGCTCTGTTTGATTTAGCTTTTTACCAGTTCAACCAAGGTGTTTCCTGCCCCTCACTTCCTGTGGCAGTGGTTAACGCTTCATCCTTTTACTCTGCACAGCTGCATACCCATTCCCGTCACAGTTGTGGCTTCCTGTCACATCCAAGCTTTACCAGCTATAATGGGGTGCTGTTACGGACTAAATTGCTTATATATCTGTCTTTGTGCTGTTCATGTATACATGAGTATTTGTATCTTCAGATTGAGGCTCTAGGCTACAGATCATGTGTGTTGGTTGCCCATGATTGGGGAGGTGCTGTTGCTTGGTAACAATTTCTTATTTTATGGGTTATTTTAAGACTCTTGTAAATTTCTGTAAACAGTGCACAGAAGCAAGACCTTGGGTTGGAAAACGTGGTTTAAAATCCAGGTTGCAGTTGTTCTAAGAAACAATCCTAAATCTGGCTGTGATAACCCAAATGTGCAATGACATTTTATCATTCAACTCTAAGAAGTAATCAAAGTGTATTTTTTCTTGCAATTTCAATGTTATCTCGGGGAAAAAGTGATGAGAAGAGACATGGGTATCAGGTGACTTGTGATACAGAGAAAAAAAACAAGCTCTTATAGCACTGTAGTTTCAAAGGGAACGTGTTGAAGCTAGACGGCAGTTCAATTTGAAATGATATCTTGGGAGGTTGAGGATTAGCTCACTTTTGTCAGTTACTGACCATTTTAGCAACAGAGTAGTTCTACATGGTAATAGAGTTTTATTTAGTTGTCATGTATTCCCACATGGATTTAGTTTGTTGAATTCTGACATTGTTTTTTGTAAAACTGTCCTGTTTTTATATGTAGTTAGCATGGTTGCCTTAATGTCATGTGACTACGACTGAAATTTTCTGAATTCCCTCCTGTGTCTCTATAAATTTGATTGTACATGTACTTATCCGTAGATCACGTGATAGATCTAATAAAAATAATGTAACTTTCTTTGTTTCTTTCAGGAATTTCACACACATTCACCCTGAATTTGTTGACAGGCTGATTGTGTGCAACATTCCACACCCAATGTATGTGTTGTTAAAGTTCTAGCGATGAATAATTATCCAGTCTGTAAAGTCGTTTAAATATAACTGCTAGCTATCACGTTATTAGAAATACTTGCCCAAGAGGATGACCAACCAGAGTTGGTCATCAAGGCTAGGAAGCTAGAGCACTCAGGTATAGACTCAGACTGCTCTTGGAGATTTTGTTCCATTAAATGTCTTTTTTTTTACTGTCTTTTCTTTTACCTTGACCCCTAAGAGTGACTTGCATCTATTTTCTCCATACGATGTCACTCCTTAATAACACATTATGCATAAAACACAGAAAACAACCCTTGATTTTGAAGTAAAATCTCCTTGTCAGCACCATAGGACATGTGAAGAGAACAGTATGGAGAATATGTCAACTGATGTTAGGGTGTTAAGAGTTTATTTATTTAATAGCCTGGATGGTTTAAATACTAGTCATTTCTTTTCATTATGATTTATTTAGGTGCTTTAGAAAGTGTTTGCAGTCATGTAAGAAACAATTCCGTGCTTCCTGGGTAAGAGAGACTATTTATTTTATTACCATCTTAGACTTATTTTTTGATATTAGTTAGATTATTAGTAGTTGCCATAACAATGTCATTCAGAAGAGAAACATAACTTCTAAATAGGTCGCTTATTATAGTTTTTTTCTTTTGCAGTACATGTTTTTCTTTCAGCTGCCTTACCTTCCAGAGTACTTAATTGAGATGGATGACTTTAAAGCTTTTGATGAGGGTTTTGGGGTAATGATAGTTACATTTTACTTCAGTGGTTGAAACTTAAATGGCAAAGTGCATCTATCATGATGAAGCCCAACTTACTGTTATCTCATTTGTAGTATCTCTTTTCACCTCCCAAAACTTGACTTAAATGTTTAAGTGTCTGATAAGAAGGGTTTTTTATACAACGTGATAACAACAGCAATTGTTGTAACATTGTGTGAAAAGATGAATTAATGATATGATAGTATTGTTAGTCTTCATAAGTTTGATTGTTATCAAAATTATTTTTTATTTTAGACAAAAAGCTTTGTACTTTGAAAAACCAGTTTTAAAGAATGTACTCTTTCCATTATACCCCGGCCTACAAGCCTTAAGTAATGGTAGCTCAATAAAGATACAGTACTTGGTCAATTATGGACATGTTTAAACTTGAACCAGAAAAACTGCAGCTGTGACATGCAGTGGTGGCCCTGTGTTATATTTCTAGAACTAAACATTTACATCTTTAGGAACTGTTGGGTGTCATTACACACCTAAAATAATCCAAATAGCCCGGAAATTCAAAGGTTGTGAAGAAAATTAAAAACTGAAAAAAAAAAAAAAAATGAAAGAATTGATGCATGATTCCTTGGAAGAATTTGCTTTGTATTAAAAATTTACCAGACTTGACATCATGTCTAAGCATGTCTGAAATTAGACATTGAAAACATTTCAAATCACACAAAGAAATCTGTTGGTGTAACATGCAATGCGTCTCCTAAAGATCACAAATCATGAGGCAAAAAAATAACTTGTGAAATATTCTCAGTGGAACAAATCCTATATAGAGGGAAGGGGGGTAGTCACTCAGTTGATCTGCTTTATAGAGATGAACCTCTTGTGTTTGATGAGAATATCAAGGAATATCTTAGTAGGTCACTAAGCGCGCAAACTATGCGCGAACTGTTTCATGCGTCAACACCCCTAACTTAACGTTAAGTACACTAAGTTTTCCCAGGGTGGTGCTGTATGGCAAGTTTAACCAACCGCAACTGAAATTTTTTTATTTTGTTCACAGAAAACAAAAAATTTCAGCGAAGAAGATGTAGAAGCTTACAAATATTCTATGTGTCAGTCTGGGTGTAGTGGTCCTATAAATTACTACAGGGCTGCATTTTCTTACAAAGATGTGCCTTCCGGAGTCTTTCTCACCAAGATCAAGGCTCCAACCCTTGTGGTTTGGGTAAGTGATAATAAATCCAACCTGGTAGAGGGGGTTTGAACTGTCATGATGTCGATACGTTACCGTTTACTACAAGGTCGATCTCAGATTTTCTAAATATATTTGCGTTTGGCTTCATCTGTTTATTGCCTTAACTCTGTAACTTCCATGAGTGACCAAGACAGAATTTCTCTTTACAACATCAATACAATATCAAGCAGACACGTGACGATAATAAAGAAAAATGTCAATTAGGAATTAGAGAATTAGTAGTTGATCCAATGTCAAATTCTCCCAAACTAACATCATATTAACTGTATGGTAGACAATAAGGAGAAATGCTAAGAAATCATAGGAGTGAAAGGGTAAAATGGTGCCAGACCTCCCCGCTGAAGACAAAGAGAATTCCAAATAGAATGGTTTGAATATTTTACTGTTGAGGATCGCGTACTCGGTTAGTGTTTTAAAACCACATACAGGGCCATTGTTCTGACCTTAAAATCGCTTGTTTCATCATATATTCTGGTGTACTTCCAAGAAATCCCGTCGCATTTCGGGCTGTCTTTGCTTTGTAAGAGTTGTTCTCCAATCTGCAATCAGAGAAGTTTTTTTTCTTTTACTCACGTACTCTGCCAAATTGAGAAATGACTGTGTGGTTTCAAATACAAAAGAATTTCAAATTTGCCAGTACTGTGGATTTTGTGTGAATTATATGTACGTAACTATAACACCTTTACGGTATATCCCCAATAACACAATTTGCCGGACGAACCTGAACAGATAGATTTACGTGTAAATGGAAGGTTAAGGACTTGAACAGGATTGAATCCTTGATGGACCAAAAGAAATGGAATGAAATGTATGAAAGCGATCCTCACAGTAATGAACCCTACTTATGTAGTAGTGGAAAATAGGCCTGAAAAACAATTCAGGCCCCTACGAGATTTGAACCCATGACCTTTGCGATACCGGTGCAATGCTCTACCAACTGAGTACTAGTTAACATGCTTACTGGGAGCTGTCATCATGTTGGTCATTACGTACCGTTGGCTTTTCAGCTCAGTTGGTAGAGCACTGCACTGGTATCGCAGAGGTCATGGGTTCAAATCTCGTACGGGCTTGAATTTTTCTTTTTTCTGGCCTTATTTCCACAACTACATATTAAGTAGGGTCCATTACCGCGAGGATCGCTTTCATACATTTCATGACGCCGCAGCACACATATATGATTTTCATATACTCAATTTATAGAAATGGAATGGATGGGAATGTGTGCGAAGCACTGAAAAGTGGAGGGAAAAAAAGTCATGATTTTTTTTCCTGGGCGCAGTTATCGCTTCTTGATGTCAGTAAAACGTTTGTCTTTAAGACTAGTCCCTTGTATGATTGTTACCTAATCGTAAAAATGTTGTGGTGTTCATCTCTGAAAAAGCTGACAGCACCTTGGACTGATTAAACTTGGTATCGTCATTCTTTGTGTTCCAGCGTTAGATTATTTTTAAAAGGAACGCCCTGATTTACTTTGCATTGCAGGGAACGGGAGATGTGTTTCTTCTGGTAGAAACGTTAAAAGGAACGGAAGATTTTGTGGAAGACTTGACAATCAAGTAAGGTTTTAGTTCGGTTTTATTGGTAATCCAGGAGTTTCATTAACCGGCGGTAGATCGTCGCTTATGAGACCCCTAATTGTCGTCTGTTCAGCTTCTGAGAAAGTACCAAGGTGTTGGAAATTACCTCTTCCTGCTTTTAGAATTTTTATGTGGCATGTTTGATAACCAGACATTTAAACTTTCAAAACCGTCAACCGTGGTTCTTAATTTGATTATATTGTGTTGATCCAACCTCAGTGGCGAAAATATCTTATTTTGCCCCAAGGCTACACTAAAACAAGGTAATTTGGTTATATCAACTAAGTTGAAATTGTAAATTGGACCCACACACAACCCACAATTCCTCCATTCGCTCTGACGAAGGACTAACGCTCGAAACATCAGCTTTTTAACTCTTTACGGTGGCCAATTCACAATTTCAACTTAGTTGATATAACCAAATTACCTTGTTGCCCCCACAGACGCAGCAGCACAGTTTCTCTAGAAACTTGCCCCCTTTACACTAAAACAAGTTGGTTATCTACAAAAACTTAAAGTGTCTAAATATTTTTAGCTTGTCAGCAGAATAGGTCCTGAAAATCGACAAATTCATTTGTGAAACAACGTCATACGATAAAACGCTACTCGTTTTTATTTCTAAATTTGACAGATACGTTGACGGAGCGACTCACTGGGTGCAAGTCGATGGATACGAGGACACGAACAAACACATTCGTGAGTTTCTTAGTGCTCATCCTCTGGAGCCGTCTCTACAGAAACCAGATTAAACCAGATTAAACCAGATTAAAGCGACTCGTGGACAGCTGACCAGGGCGCTTTTTCGTTGACTACATTAGCTCTGAAGAAGAAGGAGAACGTCTGTTAACTTTCGAAGAAGTAGTTAAGTCCTCAGTTTTTGGGAAGAAGAGTATTGGGTAGTTCTCGTTCTCGTTATCGTCATCAGGAACTTGAAGCTTGTATTACTTAGAAAACATTTCCCTTTTGGGTAATATGAATAGTATTTTATATGTTTTACGTAGTGTTTCTTACAAGGTAAATAGTCTTAAATAACGTAACAAACATCAATAAAATAATTGTAGAAAGATGCTAGACATAATTGTTGGCTGCTCCGTACCAACTGAGTTTCTGAGTGGTGCACTGGGCTCGAGCCTAGACCATTGCTGATGTCGAAAGCGTCGTGTACGGGTCTGTACGGGTCCGCAAATGATCCCGGACCCCAAATGATCTCCAAATGGGTCCGCAAATGATCCCGGACCGCAAATGATTCCCAAATGGGTCCGTAAATGATCCCGGACCGCAAATGATCCCCAAATGGGACCCCAAATGATTCCCAAATGGGTCCGCAAATGATCCCAGACCGCAAATGATCCCCAAATGGGTCCGTAAATGATCCCGGACCTCAAATGATCTCCAAATGGGACCGCAAAAGATCCCGGACCGCAAATGATCCCCAAATGGGACCGCAAATGATCCCGGACCGCAAATGATCTCGGACCGCAAATGATCCCCACACCGAACCGCGAATGATCCCGACTAAAAAATAAGGAATGGCATGGATTGATAAGAAAACACGTTTTATTATTTTATAAGAAATATTCCATTGACCGAATTGAAATATAGCGTCCAATTTGAATTACCACTTTGAATTACATTCGTTTTGCTGTCATGTTTGTAACTGCAGTTTGTATGCTATTTCTTATCAAGCTACGATGGCCAAAGAGAAAGAATGAATTACCATTGTTTTGGACTTACTAGCCTCGTCTTCACGTGGAAACGCAAAAGGATTATGACGTGTGAGAGGCTAGTCAGTTCAGAACAATGGCAATTCAAATTGGAAGCCATATTTCGATTCGTTGTATAGCTGATTTTTCTTTTTTTTTTTTTTTTTTCGATTTTAGCGGAAAATCTGTGACATTGCGTGACGTTCTGTCGAGTAACACGCCGTTTTAAGGGCCACAGATTTTGTCCATTTCAAGACCTTTAGCGTAGTACAATAATATTCTAAAGACATTTGTTGTGATCGTGGGCTGCGAATCTTCTGTCAGTTGTGTAGAACGTTGGAGAACATGCTTAATCGGATTTCGTTTCTGTTGCATATGATCAATGCTTCCGGTGCACGTGTGATTTCAGGGAAATCGAGCATGTAAAAATCACAAGGACAACAGAGAATTAAAATGCACACATAGCATGATAGCTGTAAAACAAAAACAAAAATTAAATTTCCGCAGTTGATTTCACCGATCGCCTGTTGAAATAAAAGTCTTTTGTTCAGCATCCTCATTAAAAATTGTACCCAGAGTGGGGATATGGCCTTGCTGGGCCATGAAGCTGAGCTTCATTACCATAGCCTGGAACCAACAGCATCGCAGAATTCCCAACTAGCAGTTGTTTAGGAATTAAAGCAGAAATACGGCGAGGGGAAAATAACTAGAGATTTGCCTCAGAATTGGGAGGCAGTTCGATTGTTACTCACACGGTGTCTTTCAGAGCGGTGAAGGTGGAGCGTTACAGGTTTATTCAGGCGACAGCGTTTTTTGCAACAGTTGCCTCCTGGAGGAGTTTTAGGAACTTTAGCTGATGACACATGGCAACGAAAAAGCAAGAAGCGCTGTATATGTTGGACGGAATCTTATTATCTAAAACATCAAGTTATTGTTGCTGCCGTTGTTATCAGTCGTATGGCGTTAATGGACTGATTAGATTTGATTTGATTTGAAGATACTGTAACACCAAAATAACAAAATGTTTAGCTGAGGAGAGATACGAGGCGAATATTGTGTCATTGGATTCTGGTTGCAAAGAAAACAAAACTTCTGGCCCGCAAGTCAATTCAGCAGTTTTAGTTGTCAGTTGTTAGAGTTAATAAAAAAAAAATTCAGCACAAAGTGTGGAAAAGATGCTAGTTGTGAGCCATGATAACCACTGTTCACGCCAATTCCCTATCCACACTATTTCAACATCCATGCTATTCCTCATTTTTTAGTCGGGATCATTTGCGGGCTTGGGATCATTTGTCATCTGTGGGGAGAGAATGACACGAAGTCTTTTTCTTTCGGTTAGTTTTCAGAAATTTCAAATGATTAAGACTCAAGTAGAGGGGTTTGTGTGAATTTTCCTTTGACGTTTTCGCTTGTACATGCTCGTAAATAGAAGCGTTTTATTACAGACAAGACCAAACAAAGCTCCAAAAGGAAAAACTTGCAGGAATATAATTTCCTCAGGCAACTCTCTGAATAAGTATCTTCGTCTAATCCCCTACAATGATAAATTCTATTCATTGTAAGTTTTGAGAAGGTGGACCATCAAGGCAAAATTGCCCGTGAAAAACTTTTGAAGGAACAGTTGCTGATTTTGATGCGACATAACAGCATTTGTCGTGTGGTCGTTCACCTTTCCCTGTGCTTGAGACAGTAACTTACCCTAACCCTACCTTGAGAAGTGAGTTATTTTCGTTTCCTTATCAAGGGTGGCCTTTCAAAACAAAGAACAATTTCCAATTTAGATTTAAAAAAGTAAGAAAAGAATGATACTGGTTTTATACTTAAAAAAAAAAAAACAAAAACAAGCAATCAAACAGACGAAACTTATATCCCGAAAATTCCCGAAATCCCCCCACAACCGATAGGTGATGTTAATCTTTGGGGTCACTGAATTTAGTGTTGATTCCGACCGAAGAGCGTCCTAAACTCGCCACCCGAAGGTCACGTTGAAGTGGGTGACGTCACTGAGAGGCAACCATTCCGACTTCTCGCGGACAACAAGATCAGAAGAAACCCTTAGCATTTCGAAAGAGCAATTTAGGGGATTTTTTCATGATTTTACTAAGAATTTCCTTATTGTTTTGCAGATTTCCCCATTTTTTGAGATTGCAACGAAACGATCAGTTGACAATCCAATCAAGTAAACTATACTTTGACACCTGACAATGTTTAAGCAAATTATCCTCTCAAGTGTGCTGCAATGAAAGAAATTGCCGAAAAGAAGCTTCAAAAGATTGCTACGTTTGACTTGTTTCTTCCATTAGGTCATTTCTCTGAAATGATCAACCGACCATGCACTCGGTGAGAGAGGTCACAGTAAGGAAGTACATCACGTGACATTTGATTGAAGATCACAGTAGCTGTGTAGAGATAGATTTTTGTTGGCAAACAGCTTTATGCGAGAACCCTGTACTTATGTCGAGGAGACTGATCGAGACATTATATATATACAGCCTTGCTTCATTTTATGGGCTTTTGGCATCTTTCGCAGTCTTATGGCAGATAATACGTCGATTTGGAATCCCTCCTCGAGCAAAGCGAAGGGACACCCGTAAGTGATCTGAATCAAGCTAAACCACGGTATCGCTCATCCAAAGTGAATTTGTCCTTCGTTTGCTTCCTAGTCAGTTAGTAGTGTATATTTGTAAGTTAGAGAGTTATTACTTTAGCGTACTTCATCCGCAATGCATTTTCAAATGTATGTAGAACGTAATTATTCCTTTCGCCTCCCATTCCACCTCGACCCTTGAACAATCCCAGTTACTGTTGCCTTTTTTCTTGGATAATTTCCCCAGTGAAAAGAAATTATACGCTTAATTAAGTTTAATTGATTGAACATAAACGTCGTACAACAATTGAAGAACATGCTTTTTCTGTATTTATTGATATTTTTCACTCTAAGGAAATGTTTGTGAACATGCAGCCATGCCTGAGGGATAATCAGAAGGAAATCTTAATGCAAGTTAGATTAGCTGTTAGTGGAAGTCCACAATCTGTGGACTGAATGCGTTTCCCACCAAAACAGGCCAGATCACGACTTTCAAGCCTCAGACCCATTCAATAATGTTGCAAGGTAGAGCTTCTTGAGTAGAACAGAATTTGCGACAGCGAGAAGTTTTTGTGATTTTTCTGATTATAATTTGTTGAAAAGAAAATGATTATCTCTTGCTTTGTCTATTTTGTAATTTTCTGTATAACCAATTACAAATTTCCACAATTAGAAAAGACATCTAGGTCTGCATATATATCACTTCTGGTTGTTTTTCTTCATCTGTTACCTGATGTCATCTGTCACTTATCATGCTGAAAAAAATTAAGAAAAGGAGCACCTGATCACAAGTTTGGTTCAAATCACAGATGTGAAATTTTAAGGATTTACTTTGCAAAAAACTGAAATTTCTGGTGTAGTGAGGGTTCACACACCTTTAAAGAGGAAAGCATATTTTTTATGGACAGGCTTTGTCTTTGTTTTTATGAACAAGGGAAGAGGTAATTGAACTTGAATTTGTTCCTGTAACTAAGTAATACACTCTGTAACTGTATTGATTTATGATAATGTAATGTTCTTAACACTTGTTCTAACAAAACTGTGTGACCTGGAATAATATCCTCTTATCAGCAAGGTTTATTTCTACTGCAAACCTACAAATTTTTGACACTTGAATAAGAGCTCTGTGGTGCTCATGACATCTTCAAACATATAGATTGGCAAATCACTCCTGTCAATATCCAGGTAGTAAGGGGAGTGGATTACTGGGTTAAAGATAGAGTGAGGTAAAAAAAAAAAAAAAACCCAATCATCTAGCCTATTGTATGACATATAAAAATTAGGTAGTAAATCTCCCCTGGGAGTGGGGAGGGGGTTAGGTGTGTTTGCTTGCCTTTCAACCATGAAATTCAGGGAAATGTCTGTATTGGTGTCTCACTGGGGTTAAAGTTCTAAAATCTCTGACAATTATCACTGGGCAAACAAGAAGTGAGAGAGAGTATGTTAAGGTTAAGTCTAAGGAGCTCATTCTATTTTATCTTACATGTATTAGATCTGTTATGGAATTTGCATGCGCGCTCTTTCACAGCAGCCTACCTCAATATCTATCAGTTGATTTAGAAAGATGTCAGAAGGGCGCATTACGTATAATTTTCCCTGATAAATAATATGATGAGGCGCTAGCGTGCACTGGGCTTATCTTGCTGCATGAGTGGCCTGAGAATATTGCCAACAAGCTATTTTCTAACATTCTTGTACCAAATCACAAGCTGCATAAGCTCCTGCTGCCCAGGAATGTATCTAGGGCGGACTTAAGGAAAAAGCGCGCTTTTAATTTACCTGTGGTTCATACGATCAGGTGCAGTGATAGTTTTATCTTTCATCATTTACGCATGCTTTGTATAAGCTGACTTTATCTATGTTACCTAATTTTTGATATTTTAAAAGTATGTTACCATTTTTTATATATTTCCTAAATTTGTAAAGTGAATACGTAATTCAACCTTTGGTTGCAATGTTTTTCAAATAAACTATCTATCTATCGTACATGTATCAGCCATCTTTTGTGTTAGTCATATCCTTCAAAATTTTGTTTCGACAGTGTGTATGGAAATTATGATATAGTAGATCTAAATAGTTGTGTAAACTCTTAAGTTTATTGAACTGTTCATTTTATGCAGTGAATTATTTAGCATATCAGAGAGCTTTTATTTTCCTTTTTTTTTCTGTTCTTAGCTCCAGCATGCCTTCTTAACCCTGAGCTTGGTACTCACCACTTTCTAAGAACAGCTTCAAACATAAAAATTCATTATGTGGCCAAAGGTGATCCACAAAAACCACTTATGCTCTGCCTTCATGGCTTCCCTGAGGTGTGTTAATTATTAACTGATAGACAAATTATCTTTCTGGGATCATCTCTGAGAGTTAGACTGTATCACATATAACACATAACACCTTACTTAAAGTTGGCTGCTACAACAAGTTAAGTTTACGTAACTGATGACTTGCTGAACTAGAATGTGTTGGTCCCAAAAAAATTCAGAATGAGTTTTTCATCTGATTTCCAAACCTCCCACCTTAATTGTTTAAATTAGATGCTCAGCATTATTAATCTACTGTCACTGTAGTACCCCCATTATTTGGTCTACAAATATGAGTGCTTGGAATACACAATAGGTGTGTAAACATAATTGTGATGCAGGTACATTGTACTGTACACGATAAGCAGCAATGAAATTTCATTTCTGTATAGCAGTTATCATTTTCTATTTTTTAAATACTGTTTTTTTGCTAAACATGTTGATTTGAATTTGTAGTTTTGGTATTCGTGGCGATATCAGTTGAAAGCTTTCAGTGATGACTACAGGGTTGTTGCAGTAGATATGAGGTATATTGTTAAAAATTGTTAAATTCTATAATAAATCATTAGTTAATTTTAAATTAAGTTCATTGAATTGAATGAAAGTGAAAACTATAATCAGTGACAATGTTTTGTAGTTCTTGTGATTGTAGATTTGTAACTGTTTTTTGATCAAAGGGAAGTAAATACTTGCAGTATCAAGCAAATGCTTTTTGATTTTATTGTAGTCAGCTTCTTTGTGAACAATACATAGTTGTTAAAAGAGCTATTACTATTTGCTCTGCATGTCTATGTGATATCGTTACAGTTATGATGATGATAATTACTGTTCCAATTATATGGCCAGATATATTTTTTAATATTTTAAAGGGTAATTTAGGGTTGTTAATTAAGACCCACCAAATAATTTTTTCAGACTGGGCTCATCGCTCAACTTTTTTCAACCACAATATATGATGACCTTAAATCTGTGTATAGTTTCTAGATAAGATAAAGTACAGGTAAGCAATAATTTTTTTATTGTCACCTGACATCCTTTAAGGCTTGATAATGGAAAAACTACAGGAAGGGGAAAGAGACCAATTTGTTTCAATAGAAAACAATGGAGTGTTGATGTTTTTTATTTACTTACGTAAGCTTTTATAAACAATCATATTGCAATATAATTTGTTTCATAACTACCAGGCTGCCAAATTGGTGACTTGATTGAGCTTCAAACGTGTCAGCCTA
The DNA here is from genome assembly GCF_964205215.1 of Stylophora pistillata. Lineage (NCBI taxonomy): Eukaryota > Metazoa > Cnidaria > Anthozoa > Scleractinia > Pocilloporidae > Stylophora > Stylophora pistillata. The sequence continues at coordinate 14,323,777 of NC_142529.1, forward strand.
ATTTTATCCACCTGCCAAGGAAACCAAAAGAGCTGCAGTTTGGAGTGCTTTGGCTTCCAACCCTTTTACTCCCAAGATTTTAATACTTATTCCCCTTGCTGGCTGCTAAATGTTGGCTGTAGTTTTACTTTTAAAAATTTGGTGCTGAGTGAAATGATATCTACCAGTTGATATTCTCAGTAGGAGAAGTTAGTTTTTAGTCACTCTCAAAGGACTAAACGTCCCCTTTTAAGGAAAACTACTTTTACATGGATTTTTATTATTATAATTATTGCTCTAGGAAACTTGTTTTGAATTTATAGTTAGGGTCAATTAAGGCCTAGTAGAGATAGATAATTGCCAAATGTGCTGAGTGCAACTTTACATTGGTGCTCAATGGCTTCTCTCATTTTTAGGGGTTATGGAGAAAGTGATCATCCAATAGGAAAGGACCAGTACAAGGGTTCATACTTAGTGAATGATGTGAAAGAAGTGGTATGTTGAATGTAGAGTTAATGGTTACTCTTAAATAATGATAACAACAACGGTGATATTAATAAATGATTGCAATGATTATAATAATGTTGATAAAGATAGGAAAGCTAATTTACAGCCAACAAATATCAATTTTAAATCGTTTGGGTCTTTTTTTTAAAAAGATACAGGTATTCATGTCTTAAGATTGCAAGATACACTTGGATTGAATCTGTGCTGGGAGTTTGTGTGACAGCTTACTTTAAACTTAGATCGTGCACTCATGGCTGTACCAAGTGTATCAACTGACGGTACTAGCAGAGTAAGATACTTGTATTAGCTTTAACTTGTGACTCTGAAGTGTAATTAACATTAATTATCTTTTCTGCATAGTTTAATTGTTTTATTAAAGTGTGGCATTTCCTTAAAATTGCCTCTTGTTTCATTCACTTATAATGTACCAGTTCAATGGAGTTTTAGGCAGGTGACATTACTCCCTGTGCAAAGGCTTGTTAGTACGCTTGGCATGCCCCTCCTTGTACTTACAACTTCTTTTCACATACTAGTGTTACTTTGCTGTAATGGCTATACATGTATAATTCTGTCTTGATGCCTTTTATATGTATGGATGGATATTTGTATCCGCAGATTGAGGCTCTGGGCTACAGTTCGTGTGTGTTGCTTGCCCACGATTGGGGAGGTTCCATTGCTTGGTAAGGAATGCATATTTTATGATTTATTTGTCAAAAATAGTTCTTTTCTGTAAATGTTTGTGAATATGAGTTGTGCATTTTACCTGGAAATGTGGGTTAAAACTAAGGTTACATGCTTAATGTGGAACAATCTGTTGCTCAAGCTATAATAGAGGTGACTCATATTTAACAATTATACTAAAATCCATTAAATCATAGAAGAAATGTTAAGCAAGTACCTGTCTCCACTGTTCAATACTTACCTCAAGAAAAGGTGAAGATAATTTGTTTCAGTTCACTGGTGTTGTTGATCATAGAAATGATGTCATCAATAATCAAAACTTAAGTGAGCTGAGTGCTTTATCTGTGATTGCTAGGTGTTACCTTACATTTTTGGTTGTGATCAATTGCCTTTTTGACAATGGCTCTCAGCCAATGAGCACTTAAGAATTTCTATGGTTTTTGTATTATTCTCTCTGATTGTTTAAAAGGATATTTGGCAGGGTTAGAGAGGAGACAGACAGACAGACTGTTTATTTTAGCATGATGGTAAAAAAGCTATGCAGCTTATGGGGTCGTGCATAAATACTAAACCTAAGAACAAAATACGTACATAATAAGTAACAATATCAAACTATCTAAAAATTAAATTCTTAAAAGCTATGATGTAACCTGAATATAATGGAAATCTGTATGTCTAAAATTTGTGGTTGTTGTAGAGGTCTCTTTAAAGGTCAACTCTTTAAAAATATCCATTGAACGGGTTTTCAATTAGTGTGTCCCCAATAAGTGTGTCCCTAATAAGTGCTATGCGCTAGGTTTTCATGACATAAGTAAAGTTCACTACTACTACTACTACTACTTTCTTCTTCAGGTTATGATAACTTGTCTTAGGAATAGTTTTATCCTTAGAAATTAAAATATTCCATAATACAAGGCCTCTGTAAGCAGTAGAGTTTTTACCATAAATAGAGCTGAAATGTGGCTCTGCTAAGGAGTTTGACATTCGTAAAGAGTAACCTGTAGGACATTTCGTCATAATATTATTGGATAGCACTGGTGGGAGCTTATCATGAAGTGCTTTGTACATTAGCTTTAACAGAACTTACTTATAACTATAGCTCAGTGGATGGCAATCAGCTTGTCTTCACACATCCAATGATCTCTGTCCTTAGGTAAATTAAAAGTTATCCTCACTGCCCTACAGTGCAACCGTTCCAATGAGTTGAAGAGATCTGCATTAAATCTTATGACCAAGACAGAATTTCTCCTTACAATATCAATACAATATCAAGCAGACAAGTGATGAGAATATAGGAAAAAAACCAATTAGGGGATTATTTGTCAAACAAATGCCAAATTCTCTGATCTAGCATCATAAGAATTGTATGGCAGACAATGAGGAGAATTACTCATTTGATCTTAGGAGTGGAAGGGTTAAAGGAGCTGATGATTTTTGTAACTGAGCTGGTCTTTATATTGATAAATTCTAGCCCGTCCTGTAACCCTTTAGGTATTTGGTTTGAGGAATGATGCCAATGTGCTGCTTAATCTCGTTGACGTTATTTTCCTTTATTCTTGTGACCTTAATGTGTGATCTAGAGATGACATTGTGTGGAGAAATTAGATGCCAGTCACTCTTACACATCAAAATGTTAATCTTGACATTTCTTGATTGCACTCCTGGAAGTGTTCTTATGAAATGGTATATATGGCTTAAATTATCTACAAAATGTATGCTTATTTTGCTCATTTTCATGTCGAATTTAATTATGTTTATTTCTTTCAGGAGTTTCACTCACATTCACCCTGAATTTGTTGACAGGCTGATTGTGTGCAACATTCCACACCCAATGTATGTGCTGTTAGAATTCTAGCTACAAAATGATCATCCAGTTTTTTTAAAAAAAATCTTTGGCACTCAATTTATTTGTCTGTTATGAATAGAAATGCATCATTTTGTAGGAAATGTTTGCCAAAAGAATGGCCTACAAGCAATTAACAGTCTGTCCCTGTAGATTTTGTACCATTTTATATATTTTCTGATAAGACTCCCTTAACATAAATATATAATGAACAGCCATGGCTTAAACACGATAACAACAACATTCATTTCTTTTCATTATTTTCTATTCAGATGCTTTGTAAAGTGTTTGCAGACATCCAGAAAACAATTCCGTGCTTCCTGGGTGAGAGAGTTTATTTGTTTTCTTTACAACCTAAGTATAACTTGCAGTATTGATATTATATGTACTGTATCATAACTAAACAGAGCAAAAACACAATTCTTAGTTATACTATATTCTTTCCCAGTAGGTGCGTCCACAGAACAGTAGAGTTATTACTCCACCAGTATTCCACTGTTATGTATTTTGGCTTCTGGTATTCAAATATGGCATTACCTGAGCATGCTGTTGATCACACAATGAAAGAATGAAGAAAACAAAAACGAAACCTAGAAAGTATTCTTTATAACCACCAAAAACATCTGACGTACTTAAAAATTCAGCACGAAAGGAAAATTAAGCATTTTTATAGTTCAGTGCAGCTAAAATGTTGCTTTTGACGTATTTCTTCCCTGTTCTACAATATAAATACCATGGCATATTTTATGCATTTCATTGTCCTGATAATTTTCTGGAAATGGTGTAATAGGGGAATGATAAATGCAGATATTGACAGAAATCAGAGTGGTGCCACACCCCAGTGTAAGACCTGTAATTTGCTAAAGTTTTCCAATCTGTTTTTTTTTCTTTTGCAGTACATGTACCTCTTTCAGTTGCCTTACCTTCCAGAGTACATAATTGAAATGGATGACTTTAAAGTCTATGATGAGGTGTTTAAGGTGATAAATTCCACTTTGTATTCTAATCTAACATATCTGTTGTGGGCCATTGAAAATGTTCAAACAACACCAATTCTAAGTAACGTTATTCCTATAGAGATCACAAGTAGTTCACGGGGGCACTATATACAGAAGAATATTGGCACCACACCATTTTGGATGCCAATCCCAACATATGAGTGGTTCATCTGTACCACGTGGTATAAAATACTCTTATCTGATTGGCTTTCTTATATTGCCCCCTTATAGTACTTTAAGATCCGTTAATTAAATCTAAAAAGAACTTTAGATGGATCGCCATTTAAACAGGACCTATAGAGGGCGCCCAGTCCCTTGTTTTAATAGGGAAGAATCTCTGCAATTTGTTGAATATATGAAGGAATTTCTCCATAAGTACTAATACATAGAAAACACTCATTAGAAGTTCCAGGTGTCACCAAACCCAAACTCCTCCTTTATCCAACTTATTCTCATCCCTGAGTGTTTCCTTATAGGACTTTTAACAACCACAACTGTTGTGTGCTTTTTATTTTTGCTCATCAGAATATAAAAAATTTCACTGAAGAAGATGTAGAGGGATACAAGTATGCTTTGTGTCAGTCGGGGTGTAGTGGTCCCTTAAACTACTACAGAGCTGCGTTTTCTTACCAAGATTTGCCTCACGGATACTGGCGCTCCAAGATCAAGGCTCCAACCCTTGTGGTTTGGGTAAGTGGTTCAAACTGAACATACATTTTCTCAATAATTTGGGGTGTGATTTCTGATCTCAACTGGAAAAAGATTTTTTGCTCGCATTTTCTGCAAAATTGATAATTGTCTGCCTGTTTATTCAAATGAAAAACAGTAGGAAATATGCCAATGCATTGGTTTATATAGCTATCCTCTTTACTCGCGTTGCACTCTTTTCTTCTAACCAAATTTGTTTCTATTGCCTCAGCTTGAAATAAACTTTCATGGAGTCCTCGTTAAAATTTATAAAAGTCCTCAAAACGCTTAAACTTGGTAAGAACTAAAAAATTAAAGCTGAAATCGCGGATAGCAAACGCATTTGCCAAGAATCTTGCGTGCACACTCGTTCTACAAGTGGTTTCGTATTTTCATGTAAACACGATTTCCAGGAAATATCGAGATGAAAATCCAGTTAGTTTGTTACTACAATTTTCTTGTAGCACAAACACGGCAACGTTTACTTCCCGGCGAACAGTTTGAACTGGCAAGAATTTTAGTCGAGAATTTCTGAAGTTCTTTCACTTAAACCGCGCAACAGAAAATAAAGGCGTAAAACGGAGTTGAACTGCATTTTAAATAAAACATTTGATAATGTTAGAAAAATAAAACCTTTGTCTTTTTTTTTTTTTTTTTGGCGTTCAAAGTGTCCTCTTCGTTTCCTCCAAACCAAAAGGCTTTAAAAATTTAAATCTGAAAATTTGCCACGCGTGGCGCCATTTCATAGGACGTGATGTTACAGTTTTCTATGGGTATACAGGTCAATCTACAATAGGGTTTTGGCCAATCAGAGCGCACGTTGTGTCTAAGTTGTGTTGTAAATGAGAACATATAAGACATACATGCACAGCATAGTGAAGAAGAAATTTATTTCCCAGGCGTAATAGCTTTTTGATACAAAGCATTGGTCTTTACAGACTAGTTCTCTGGTTGATTCTTTACAACATAACTGACGCAATGATTTATCCACACTAGTGAAATTTTATGCTGTCCATCGTAGATAACTGACAACACCTTGGACTAATTAAACTTTTCCTTATCCTTTGTGTTTTTATATCAGCTGGACTTAAAAATGATCGCCTTGATATTCTTTGCATTCTAGGGAAAAGAAGACATGGCTTTATTGGTGGAAACGTTAACAGGAACCGAAGATTTTGTGGAAGACTTGACGATCAAGTAAGACTTTGGTTTGTAGTGTTACTTTGGTTGGCCCATTGTTAACTTTGGTTGGCCCATCACAGCGGGCTGAGCTTATTCCGGTTTCCATAGCATGAAGTGGATGAGGGTCTCAATGGGGTTGTATCATTTAAAACAGGACCTAAGTGCTACTTGCTCCCGAACGCAATTTTTTAAAGTCGTTGATCAGGAGTATTTGAGAGATGCGATGACTACCTATTGATGTTCAGCATTGACGGGTGACGTTTAAATCTTCCTTGACCCTTAACGGTTAATTTCTTGGCCATTTGACCCACCCAGGGCTGTAGCCCGCAACTCACGATCCGGAGTCCTGCTCACTAACTATCAGACTGCAGACAGAATCAAAGAAACATACAAACAGAGACCTATTGCTTATATGAACGATCATACGCTCCTGATAACGAACGAATGGCTGCGCTTCAAACAAGTGTGTGGATATATTCTAGCTCGCGCATCAGGAGTAATATATGTAAAATGTGAATTGTCAATACGTATATAACATCAAAGAAAGCTGTTTCTTTTTTTATGAGGTAGTGATTCGTACTGAAGAATGAGCCATTGTCATTTAAGCGTGGACTGATTATTCGGACCACAAATGGTTAACATGTTACTTCTCCCAAAAAATCGATTCGTAATGTAGCGAAACTTAATTGTCAGAGTTGACAAATTCATTAGCTAGAAAGTGTTCGATTAGTAAAATGCAGCGGAAGCTTAAGAATTGTTCTCAATTTTTACAGATACGTTGACGGAGCAACTCACTGGGTTCAAGTCGATGGTTATGTGGATGTGAACAAACACATTCGTGCGTTTCTCAATGCTCATCCTGTGGAATCTCTACAGAAACCAGACTAGAGAGAGACATGGAGAGTGCAGTGTCCCTTTCCGTGGATTGCCTTAGTACTCAAGAGGAAAACGAGTGTCTGCCAAAATTTCAACGATACAAAAGTCTAGTCTTTGTTTTAGAGAGGAGAGTAGAACGAAAGGATTTGGTAATTTCCATTACTATCATCAAGATCCTGAAGACTGACCATTTTGTCCTTTTGGGTAGTGTTTGTATTGTTCTAGTTTTAGCGCGTATTATGTCTGAGGCTTATAGTTTTCAAAGATGTGAATTGATACCGTCGTAAAAACTCAACAAAAATAAAGTAGAAGTACATTTTTTATGTAAATTTCTGTTTAGTTGGTTTAGTGAATTTAGTTTATTTAGGTGACATGGTGAAAATTTGCTTCACTTCATGCTTTGTGTGGCAGTTATCTCTGCAAAACAGCTGCATTAGGGCATAGTACCAAACCATTTTTCCGGTATAAAGGCTCAAGCCTAGCATGAGACCCCACTGTAAAGTATAAATGTTTTTTATTTTATAAACACCAATGAAATACCAGGTGAGCATGCGCGCGAAAACGTGATATCTTCACACGTGAAAACAATGTTATCTTCACACCGTTAATATAATAATAATAATAATGATAATAACAATAATAATAATAATAAGAAGAAGAAGAAGAAGAAGAAGAAGGAGAAGGAGGAGAAGAAGGAGAAGAAGGAGAAAAAGGAGAAGAAGGAGAAGAAGAAGAAGAAGAAGAAGAAGAAGAAGAAGAAGAAGGAGAAGAAGAAGGAGAAGGAGAAGAAGAAGAAGAAGAAGAAGAAGAAGAAGAAGAAGAAGAAGAAGAAGAAGAAGAAGGAGAAGAAGAAGAAGAAGAAGAAGAAGAAGAAGAAGAAAGATGTAGAGACACTCAAGTATGGACCGCTTCGATGGGAGATGAAACAGTAGAAGGGTTATAAGATCAACCAATACAACGTGGTCATAGATGTGTTGGGAGGCTGGAGTGTGGACATGGAAAGATCCCTCAGGATGCTCCTAGGTTCTAGGTGCAGAGAAATCTTAAGGCTAATGCAGAGATCTGTCATTTCAAGTACGCTCCACATCGCCCAGACATTCAAGGTTGCTGTCTAATTGACTTTAAGATAGATTGTAAATAGTTAGCGAAATTGATAGTGACCAGTGGTCAGTCTTTCTAGCAAATGTTAGGACGTCGTTTTTAAATTAGGTTTTTAAAGGAACACGAGCAGTCTTAATTATTGTCATTAGTTTCCCACCTTTTTTGCATGTTGTATATTATAGAAAGTTGTAATCCCGGTAGGAACATAGATTACGTTGTTACGCCCTATAGTTTTTTTTAGTATGCTCAGCATCTAGAAGTTCAGTACTGCGATAATAATAATTTAGTGTTTATATTGCGTAAATTAACATTTAGATATGATCAAATGCGCATGACAACGCTTTTCGAGGGACTTTGGCCGGATTGCATCAGAAGATGCCCCCTCTCCCTCCAATTCCCTGGCTAGACTACATCACAGTAATCTCGTGAGTGGGTTCTTTAACGTCCCCTGCCTAACCAAATTAACTAATTAATATAGATGCAGGAGACGGGACCTACGGTTTATTCGTCCTTATCCGAGAAGAATAGAATTTCTATCCATTTCTTGATATTATAGAAAGGTAGCACATTCTCCCCAGTTATTTTAAGACCTTGAGTGTTGGTGCGGCCGGGGCTCCAACCGTCGACTTCTCGCACAACAGTCCGGCCCTGTTGAGCTGTAAAATTGAGCTAACCGGGAGGCGTTTACATATTAACTAGCACCTTTCGTAGCGAGAGTGAACTTGTTTGGTTTTTCGTTTGTGTTTATATCATAAATAGTATATTAGTATATTAGTAGGCCGCTTGAAGATACGACATTTCTCTCGTGCTGAAAGATATTTCACTTGTTCGCTTCGCTCACTCGTGAAATATTTCTCAACTCGAAGAAAGATTTTGTATCTGCGCGCGATCATGTAATATCCTCTGTAGGTCAGCAAACATGAAAGGTTGTTACTAGATGTGCTATAACGTGCAATAGTAACTTGCCTCTTGGTAAAATTTGGTAAAAGATGAGTTGCAAGGCAACCCGTCTGTAAGTTACCTGAACTCTGCTTTCCTTACCTGAGATACATAGAGAACAATACATTGGCGTGCATAGATATGGAATTTCTCTTCGAGTGTTCAACTCATTGGCTCACAGGTGAGCGCTGCGAATGAGTGAGATATCAAGTTGAATACGAGACACGTTTAACCCAATGACGCATACCTTGTGAGTTGGCTTGTTGAACAGGCATCTGTCGTCGACCATTTTAGCCACCCCAAACTGCAATTGAAAATCTGGGAAACTGGGCCGAAAACCAAGTTTTTAAGTCAGTTTGCATTTTACTTTTGATAGGCTAATAGCGGGGCGCGCGCAGCGTAGGTCCATAGCCATAAGCATGGGAAAATTTAGTCGTGACATTTTCATGTAAGTCCTTGCGTACCCTACTTTTAATATGTACGACAGGCTACATAGTGGACTCAACAGGGGTTATTTTACGCAGGCGAGGGTTGATAACTGGTGACGTAGGTGAGAATGATTATTATCCTTTTGTTGCCGTGAGAGAGTCTAAACTCTTTTAATTACTGTTCAACTAAAGAACTGAATTAACCACAACGTTAGGCTGGAAAAAAATCTTAAACTCATGCTGAAACGAATAAGGAATAATAGTTGGAGATCACAAAAACCTCAAAACTGAACTTGATAAAAGAACAAGTGGCTATCATATTTGAACTGAATGGTGAGTTAAGTAAGTTTTCAATTTTGTCGCTCGGTTGTAGATAAAGTTGGTACACTGCTAGATTCTTGGATCTCTTGTAAAGAAACGAAATTTCCCATTTGTTACGCTTCGAGAAAAAAGCAACCATGACTCAAAAGAGCATCCAGTCTACGAATCTCAGTCTAAAGTATTGGATGCAAGGAACGAAGTTACCTTAAATTGTCATGATTCCGATTTGCCGTCCTCAATTTTCGCTTTAATTTGGAAGTTTTTGCCAAATTCAAACTCATAAGCACTAGCAGTTGATATGAAATTGGCGTCAAAGAGGGCTCTGATTAATGAAATAACGTGAGTGTTTTGCCGTAACTAACCCAAAACCCGATGAAAATTCCTTAAACATCAAAACAGTGATCTGTGTACGCAAAATATCTTGGATAAGAGACCTTTTACGACTAGTGACACACGTCACGCAATTCAGGATGTTACATCATAATCATCAGATTTCAGTCTTGTTGCATAATCTTCGGGTTTAGTTTTTTCGATTGACAGTTTTAGAGGAGAAGAGTGAGCATATGGTTGGAAGTGAAGCAGGGTATTAGTTCGAGTGGAGAAGTAGTGTAACCGTTGTTGTTAAGGAAAGTTTTTCGCATTAAACCGTAGCCGAAATCGTGTTTTTGTTTACTATGTTTCATCGCAGCTACATATCTATATACTGCCGTTTACGTAATTGCAGAGGCCGACCATCTGAAAACAAAATGTGAATTGTCCTCCTCCAAACTGAAACGTACTTCAGCACTCAATAATAGCTTCGGCATACTACGATTCCTAAAATATTATTTATAATTTTGGCTTGGATTTCTGTTATCACCTCATTCTCTGAGACACTAGTGTACGATCTTTGTCCTTCACGGCAGTTGTTCGCTCTCTGCCAGGCGTGTTGATTGGTCTTTCCTTTATTTTTTATATCGCACCCGTCTAAACGCGTAAATGTATCTGAAAAAGAGAAAACCAAACAACTAGAAACGTTTTCTCTAACGCCGAAAAATTAAAATTGCAGAATGATCCAATTCTTTCTATTGGGCGAAAGCTCATGCTCTCTGTCAAAGATAGCTTTAGTGTTTTACCAAGCGAGTTGCCTAGAGGAAGCCTTTGACTACCTTAGGCAGAAATACATGGAGTAGGTTTTCTAAGTATTCCATGACGGGAGACAATAAGGGAGAATCTAGAAGAAGTTTTGTCACCACAATGTTTCACGTAAAATCATTGTTCACTTCATGAACCACTGAGGATTTGCAAAACCTTGAGAAGGATCATCTTAGCTTGGAAAAAAAGGATAATGCACTAAAATCCTAGCAAAACCTTCTCATAAAAGAGCATTATTTTTTCAGTCATTCAATGACTGTTATGTCCCTTTCAGACTCGGCGCCTTTGAACCGTCAAAATCAAAGAACTGATTCCTTCGCTAGTACGTGACCATATAAGTAGAACAAGAAACATAAACAATGCATACCCAAAGTTCTAAAGTAAAACAATAAATAACAAGATACATAGCCCTAAATGAACCTAAGAATATTATTGATCGATATAAAGATTTATCCCGAATTACCCCACGCTGGATATAGGTTTTTGTTTTGTTTCTTTATTTACACTCCATATACTCTTACCCTATACTCGTCGATTTCCTGGGTTAAGGTTTGGATTAGGGTTCTGGATGTACATCTCTGGATCTACCAAGGATAGGTAATAGTTGACAAACTCCCCAATAATAACTTTTATTACACGACTCGGACAGTCAGAGGGCCAATAACGAAAATCAGCCAATCAAAATGCTCCATTGCCGGTCCAATGTCCTCAAAGTATTGGACCGGGCACTGTCCCGAATGGCCCCGAATGATACCGCTCTTGTGTCCCTTTGAACTTCAGTCGTATAATAAATCTCTTATTAACCAAGCTTGCTAGGGACCGTACTGGAAGAATATCAGCCCTCGGTCTTTTTTGTACGGACCTCGCTGCGCTTGTTCCGTACTGTCAAGACCTCGGGTCGATATTCTCCCAGTACGGCCCTCGCGCTTGGTTAATAAGATATATATACAAAACATGTTTTGGGTCTATTTATAGAAGTCATTTCAGTGCTACGAGGCTGTGGTCTTCCGTGATTGGAAATGTACACAATTTCTTTTCCTTATCTCTTTATCGTTATAAGTGATTTTATTTTCATTGTACACTGAGGTCGAATAAAATTAATTGCGTATAAAGTATAAATAAACAACAACAAACATATGAAACATATGTATGAACTGCGGTTATGAAACGTATATGTGCACGATCCTTCGCAGTAAAGCACTATTTGAGCAATAGTGAAAATCAGACCTGAAAAAAATTTCAGGCCTGTACGGGATTCGAACCACTGACCTCTGCGATACTAGTGCAGCGCTCTACCAATTGAGCTAACAAGCCAACTGAGAGCAGGCCATCAAATTAATTCGACATAAACCCGTAGATGATAAATCAAACAACAACAAACATATGAAACATATGTATGAACTGCGGTTATGAAACGTATATGTGCACGATCCTTCGCAGTAAAGCACTATTTGAGCAATAGTGAAAATCAGACCTGAAAAAAATTTCAGGCCTGTACGGGATTCGAACCACTGACCTCTGCGATACTTGTGCAGCGCTCTACCAATTGAGCTAACAAGCCAACTGAGAGCAGGCCATCAAATTAATTCGACATAAACCCGTAGATGATAAATCAAACAACAACAAACATATGAAACATATGTATGAACTGCGGTTATGAAACGTATATGTGCACGATCCTTCGCAGTAAAGCACTATTTGAGCAATAGTGAAAATCAGACCTGAAAAAAATTTCAGGCCTGTACGGATTAATTTGATGGCCTGCTCTCAGTTGGCTTGTTAGCTCAATTGGTAGAGCGCTGCACTAGTATCGCAGAGGTCAGTGGTTCGAATCCCGTACAGGCTTGAAATTTTTTTCGGGTCTGATTTTCACTATTGCTCAAATAGTGCTTTACTGCGAAGGATCGTGCACATATACGTTAAAGTATAAATAGTTTTTCACCATCCATCCTTTTATTTCCGATCTCGATTAATGAGGAATTTCGTTCATCTCAGTCTTCTGCAAATGTATTTTTTAATATGTTTGAGGACAATTATAGTCATACACGAGAATTGCAACAATGAAATTAATATACCCGCCCTATATCATGTTGTCTTTGATCGACATGACATTGAAAGAAAACAAACTCGATCTGGGGCCTTAAGGGCTTATTGTCCAGCGCGAGTACTTTGTATTTGCTGGCGAAAGGGGAAGGACAGGTGGAAAATGTAAATAGAAATTGCAGAAAATGGTTTATTCGCTAAATATATTGCTCCTGTTATTATTTTGTCTCTAATTCTAGTCGCAGCTGAAACGGAGAAAAAAGAGCTCCAAACGTAATTAATCAAACACAGTTGAATTAAAATGTTTCGAATAAGTTTGCACTTTCGGCCCTACTTTATATTGTCATGATGCATTCGGAGATTGTTACGAATCCAACTTTTCGTGGCCCAGTGGTCATCGCCAGCTTGAATTTTTAGTTCTCAGCTATCCGAGGCTGATAATCATTCAAGTCTCAACTCAACGCATGATATGGACTATTCAAGAAAGTTAATCAGGTTAAGGAGGGATCGTTATTTTGCCTTTTTAAGAAATGACACCACAGGTGTCTCTTTTTTTGCCGCTTATTGTTATTTCATGGCTGATGTGTCTAACATGTTCAAGGGAAAAAACATTCACCTTTTGCTGACAAAATAGACAATATCTTGACGCACTATAAATAAGTAAACGCTGGTAGAGAAGTGTCTAACATGTAGAGAAGTCTTATTTGATAACTATGGAGGACCCCATTTAGGTCTCAGTGATCGTCGCTCAGTGAATGTTGCTCAGACAAAATAAATCTTGCTGCAATCACAGACAACCTAGAAGAAAAAGGAAACAAATACAGAATCATGTCGACAACAAATTTAGCTGGAGGTGGAACGCAGATGAAAACATTTGAAGAACTAATATGTTCCCCCTATTTGGCGAGTGGACTTAAGATAGAATCAATTTCTCTCTCAACAGTTAGCATTCTCCTCTCCATCACGGCAGTTGTTGGGAATTCTGTTATCCTTGTTGCCCTCCACAAGGAATCTTCCCTTCATCTGCCGTCCAAACTCTTGTATCGCTGTCTGGCTACAACTGACCTGTTGGTTGGCCTCGTTGCCCAGCCTATCGCTGCTTCTTGCTGGTTGTTTATGGCTCGCGAACACTGGATTCCTTGTCGATACGCAAACACTGCGGCCTTTATTACAAGCTATGTATTATGTGGAGTGTCTTTGTTGACAATGGCGTCTATAAGCGTGGACAGACTTCTCGCCCTCTTGTTGGGGCTGAGATACAGACAAATTGTAACTTTGAAGCGCACCAATATCATTGTAACTTCCTTTTGGGTTTTATCTCTTGTTGCCAGTTTAAGCTCTGCTTTTTATCACCGTATAACCTCTCTGTACGGCTGCATTAGTATACCACTTTGCCTTTTTATTTCACTTTGTTCTTACTCAAAAATATTTCTCACTCTTAAGCATCATCAGGCACAAGTACAAGATCATGTTCAACCACTGCCGAGCCGACCAAACGCAGTGAATATCAGACGATACAAAAAGGCAGTGTACAGTGCACTCTGGGTGCAGTTGGCATTTGTTGTTTGTTGTTTGCCATATTTTTTGGTGGAAATTGTGATCAGCCAAAGCAAAAGATACTCATCGCACTTAGTCATCTTGAGGAGTTTAGCAGCTCTCTTGGTTTATTTTAACTCAACGTTAAATCCTTTTCTTTACTGCTGGAAAATAAGTGAGGTGAGACAAGCAGTAAAGCAAACTATCAGACAAGCATTTGGCTTTCCACAGAGTTACGGTTCTTCCCCAAATTAAATACAAGCTCGTAT
>NC_142529.1:14540800-14670800 GCF_964205215.1 Stylophora pistillata
GAAATAAACAACTGAAGAATCAGATTTTACTAGATTTTAGTAGAGCTGTACAAACGTCTGTCAACTCGCGCAACGACATCGATGCGACAAATTATGCAGACACTTTCGACACTTCCGGTTTCGCTTGTAATTCTCGCTACCAGAACCATATGCCAGAAGACATAAACACATAACACATCAGACTCAACAAAAGATCTCGAGACCTTATTTTGTGGTTAGATTTTTTTAAGGTTAACATTTTTTTACTGCTAATGGTTAAAATTATTTCATTTTAACGCCTAACGGGTAAATTTTTGGCCGTTTTACGGCTTACGGTTAACCCCATTGAGACCCACTGACCATTTGCTTGAAAACAAAGTTTTTATCGTCATATAATAATGCTTTTTGCTTTGAACAAGAAATTAATGCTGAAAGAGAAGGAGATCTTATCTCGATTGTTTTATTTTCCTTTTCCTCGTTTAGGAGTGTAAAGCTACACATGGCCATCAAAAATTTATTTATAAAAAAAAGATGCAAACAAAGTTCTGTCTCAGTCGGCTTTCATATATGAAAGTTATATATCTATTGCATAATTCACTTCTTTTGCGTTTATTTCAATCATTCAACAACAAAACCAAGAAAAGAAGGACAGTTATCTTTATACGGCTCCACCTTGCACGACCTTGAGAGAATTTCTCATATCTAAGCTGTTAAAATAGCCTAAAAAACGATTCCATTTTGCGATTCTAAAGTAACAAAGCTGCTACTACAAGAAAGCGTGCGTTAAGGTTGTCCTTTGCGATGCCTTTATTTACCAAATCCCTCATTAAGCAGGCATTCCAGGCAAAACACAGCGCTGACATTTATTTTACTGCAAGGCAAGATGATTATGAAAAAAATGCATTCTGCCATAAACTGTTTGAGAAGCTCACAGCCTTAAGTCACATTTGTCTCTGGAAATTCATTCTCCTTTCTAAGTGATTACCTTGAAACAGATTATGTAATCATGGCAATGTAATGTACTTGATTATGTAATGGTTCTTAGAATAGGCATTTTAAAAAGATAAATTAGTGTTTGTCTCAAGAAGTTTGTAAATAGTTTTTGTCCATGGCCGGGTTGTTCAAAGCTGTGTTAAGATAACCCAGGGTTACTGTAAAATCTGATTTCAGATCTGAAAGCTTTAAAGAAAATTCAGTGGAATTCTTTTTGTCTACAACTTGGTAATTGGATGCTCTACAAAGTGTAAGGAATATTTTCCAAAAAGAGACTTTTGAACAAAGGATTAAAGAAACCCTGATTAGAATTTAACCTTGGGTTAGTGCTAATCGGCCTTTGAACAACTGGGCCATGGCCATTTACTGAGTCTCTAATTGGACTTTGAGCGAGAGATGTTTAACCTCATTCTCTTTTGATCTCTTATGCATCAATTGTACAACTTATGTATTTAGTTCGCTGCGTATGGGACAAAATAAAAAAAAATTAACCCAATTTTTATCAATGTGGAGCACACCACTGGAGAGGAAAGGAATTGCGGGGATGAAATTCGTTCCAATCAAATTTTCGGTGAATCGGAGTATAAATCGTGCCTCGTATTTCTTCAGGGAGAGACGTTTCAAAACAGCTACCTGTTAAAAAAAAATGGATCATTCGAAACCTTTCACCGTGGGTGTTTGCTTCGGAATAACAATGATGGAACAGAAAATTAACTCTAAAGCGTAAATTAAGGCATTTAACACTTCAATTTACGCTTTAAAGTTAATTATCTGTTCCATCATTTGTGTTCATAGTGCTACGTGGCACAACATTTATATGTACCCATACTTTGGAATAACGCCTACGACATGTCATAAGGTGAATCATCAAATAATATAGATAAAATTGAATCAAAATCAATTCTAACCGGAGAAGTGACAATCTTTTATAACCTATTTGGAGTAGTTCTGCACACTTTTCACAGCTCAGGTGGCCGGTGATGAAGAGGTGAAATTATAGCAAAATGGTCCCGTGGAATGGTTGTCAGTAATGTGTATTGAGGTTCCGCCCCTAATCCGGTTGGTGTCGTCCGGGTCTCCTCGCCTCATCTAGCTAATGCTCCTTTGCGTTTAATGAACTCGAAACGTTGGCTGCCGAACTGAAAAGGTGAGAATGTTCCCCGACGTTTCTCTACGTTTTGACAAAAAGTAACAAATGATAACGAAAAGAAGGCTGACCTATCTGACTTATTTTCTTTTTCATTTAAAGTTAAACACCTACACAAAACACGCATTTTCATTTTCATTTTCAATCATTTTCATTTTCATTCTCATCATTTTCAATTAGACTGTCACTAGGTATGTTAAACAAACCCATGCTTACACAGCAACAAAACTAGTAACAGTCTAGTTATATTGAAAATGATATCACCTTTGTTGGTTCGGTAATAACCAATTAAACATCATTTGATGATAGATCGACCTTTAAACAAGTAATGAATGTTTGATGAGAAGAATAATATAATTAATCTGGATAGCTTTACTTAAGCACCCCTCAGGAGGGTAAAGTTGCACATAATCATTGAAGTCATCAAAAATTGAGGACAGAAAATTCAAACAAATCTTGATCCACCACGCTTGTAGAGAACGCTGGATCTACCTTATTAGCATTTAAAAACAGAAAACAACATTGTGTAACTATTGCGGGCTTATTTTTCATTTATTTTTCATGCTTACACAGCAAAACTAAAAATTGAAGAGATGAAGCATATTTTCTTGCTTTGTCTCTCAGCATCAGCATTATATATGACAAACGTACAGACAGTGCTAATTTCTCACGTGAAAGCTGTTAATAGGGCAAACAAAATTCAATTTCTATTCCTAGAGTTACAAAGTACCAACGACAAAAACGTGTATTGCGAAGTTGTAAACTTAACAGCTTGTATGCTAAACGACTTCTGTTTTTTCACCACTCCGCTGTATTTTCAATGCAGAGTGGGCATGATACAAAATAATTTAATAACTGGCGAAATTACATAAAAACGTAAAACAGAAAAGAGTCAAGTTCTGTTGGTAGAGTTACAATATTATGTACACATTTCAATTGGTAAACTGTGGAGCCAGGAAGGGAACTTTCTTGCCTTTGGTCATCTGACGTTATCATGACTACAAACTGCAAATAACAAAAATTGGACTGACTAGATGTCTATGTCTCGCTTTTCCTCGGGCATCATTTGGATGAGTATGACTGTGCTTTTAGTTGCAAAAACCTAAATTTGGCAAACATTAATAATAATAATACGAGCTCTGAATAAATAAGCATTCGTCCACGTCGTGAACTTGGCGATTATTTGGACTTGGCCCACTTCTCCCGAAATCTCGAATCAGGTTTCCTCTGAATGCTGAGGATGTGACGTCGATCAATTGGGAGATATCAGTGTGGAGCTGTTGTGATATTATTGTCAATATCACAGTGATATAGTTTCCAAAGAGGGTGTTAATGATTGTGATGGATAAATAAACGATACTTCAAAATGAGAAATTTATTCTTAAATGGTTCAAGCGCTGGACCGTGAACCGACCATTGATCAAATTCCTGTGGCTTTCTTCCTTCTACCCGCTCTAGAAAAGGACATAATGTAGTGCTGTTATAAAATATGATCTTTTTTACGGGTTATATTCGTTTTCCTTTATATTTTTTGCGATTCCCTATGGTTACTCCATGGTCGCTAAAATAAGTACGTTATAGTGTCAGATCGATCTCATTTATTCTTGAGAGCGTGTCCACGAGAAAACCGGGCCGAGGGAGATACAGCTGAAATCACCGATTTGGCCCAAACTCGGTACAAATGCTAAATATCACAAGTTAAAAAATGTGGGAAAATAATAGTTCAAAATATTTAATTCCTCGGGAAATATAGGATCCCCCTGGGAAAACCGCCATTTCCGGCATTTTTTTCTTAATTATTTAACTGATTTTGCATTGCTGCTGTGACAAACCGAGAGCCATCTGCAAATTCAATCAACTGGGTTGTGTTCTATATTCATCAAACCTCAAGAACATTGATTTGCTTTAACTTTTTCATTTCATTTCTTTCCTTACCTCTCCCTTAAGTAAAGACTGCTTTTTCTGGTTTTAACAAAGTCAACAAATAAGGGTATTTTAAGGCCCAATATCTCCGATGACCAACTACTTCTGATCGTTACTCCTACTGAGCAGTGAAAGCCATCACTGGACTTCCAAAATCAGTAATAAAACTTTGGGGCAACTGATTTCATAACCCGTGCTGACGTGAAATTTACATCTAACTCCTACTTTTTGGTCTATATCCTCAAAATACCGTAAACCACACTTTGTGCTATTAACATGAAATAACTAGAAATTTACAGAAATTTCCCAGAGAGTATCGTTTAAACATGAACCAGAATCTTTGAATTGCGTAATTTGAGCCCTTTTTTCGAATTTTTTCACCGCCATATTTGGGTTATTCTCGAGGAAACACGGCAGTTGATGACGAACATCACGGGCGCTTGTGGTCGAACTCTCATAAAAAAAAAAAAATCTAGGAAGAAACTTGATAGTACATATATGTCTCTGTGGTGCCTCAGTTTCCCGTTTTGGTCTATGGCCGCATGTATCTACGGGTTTACTTATAGTTGATTCCCTGGGAGATATAGGGTCCCCCTGAGAAAACCGCCATTTCGGGAATTTTTTGCATAATTATTTAGCAGACTATGCATAGCTGCTGTGACAACCCGAAAAGCCATCTGCAAATTCAGTCACCTGGGTGGTGTTCTGCCTATTTTACACTGATGGCTTTGACGATTGAAGCGGAGAAATAGTTTCAGTCTTCAGTGATGGTCTTCTTATCTGTTTCGAGATTACTCCAATCTTCATGGACGTCATAGATTGTTTTTACTTTTGTAGTGAGGAAGCACCTTATTCATGCTCGCCAAAATGACTTTGAGTCCTCAATATTTTCTTGGATAAGGTTCCGCTTGTAATTGGCTTTAGTGGAGCGTACCTTGTTGTTGACTTCATTTCGTAGTTTACTGTAAGCACTCCAATCCATTTCTTCATTTGACCGTCTCACCTGCTATGAGAAGCCGTCTCTTTTTTTGCGTAATTTCACAGCGTTGACCATGGATAATTTACATCTCGAACCTTAATTCTTTTGGATCAAAGGTGACATAAAATAGGCGCGAGGCATTGTTCGCATCGCTTGTGATTGGCTTTCAATTGATTTGATTTGAAAAGAAAAGTATTGTATATAAAGGAATGTATCTCAAATTCAGAACTTGCATTCAGCATTACGAAACTGAAATACACCGTCATTAAGCTAGTTATTTTGTGTTTGTTTCCGGTGACACGAAATAACATTTCATCCATCCTCATTTAAACGCGTCGGTAAGGAGAAGCGAAGATGACCAGGTGTTTTTTTTTTTTTTATAACTTCCCGTCCATTAACCTAGCAACCTAAGATAATTCCTGAATATTAATTTTCTTAACCTCCTGGATTATAAACAGGTGAACCATCAAGGGATGACGAAGAAATGGAAACCTGGTTTTGGATTGTTGGTTGGTTTTTTTCCATTCTGGCGATAGCGGGCAATGGATTTATAATCTTCCTTTTTACCAGCAAACGAAATCTTCGAAGCAAGACCAACGCGTTTGTGGTTTCACTCGCTCTGGCAGACCTCTGCGTTGGGATTACAGTGGTTCCCACCGTGTTCATCTGCAACAGGGTGGCAGGTTGCAACTGAGAGGATAACATGATGTATATAGTGAGAAACTTTTTCGCGTTTGCGTCCGTGATGAACTTGTGCAGCTTTGTCCTGGATCGTTACATTGCTGTTGTTGAACCTTTAAAATACTTGAATTTTATGAAACGTCGCCGTATCATTTAAATGGTTTCCTTGTCTTGGTCAGTTCCGTTTGTTACTCGGACTTTTTATGCTTTTCCAAAATTCGTTTCAACCCCATCTCACCTCATGTTTCTTACTATCCTAACTCTGATTATCTTTGAGTTCCTTCCAACTGTCATATGTGTGTTTTGCTTTCTATCTATGTTACGAATTGCCTTTAAACATAATCGAGCCACTCGTCTGTTAGCGAGACAGTTACGTTTTAACCATACTTTTTTGTATAAAACGCAGGAAAAGTCAGCGGTTATAATGACAGGAGTTGTGATAGGAATATTTCTTCTGTGCTACAGTCTTTATATGCGCTGTTCTTTTGTGTACATATTCAGTAGTTTGCAAAAAACATGTAATGATGTTCACTACAAAATCCCTATTCTGGTGTTAAACTCTGCTGCCAACCCGTTAGCGTATTCCCTCTTTAAGAGAGACATAAAGAAGGAGATTAAACGACGGATTTGGTGTATGAAATGAAACCTAATGAAAAAAGTGATAAAAATTAAAATGAAGGTATATGTTTGCAGTTGCATTTACTACCACTTGAAACAGACCGAGTACCAGAAAAACTTGGCAAACATTAGTAGCAACATTATTATGCAGTGTACACGTATAGATGCTATAATAAATAAAAGAACATATGGCGCAAAGCTTAGCCTATGTCTTCTTAAGAAACGTAAGACCCCTTGCATTGACGTCACACTTTATTTGCATACCGTTAGTTACCAGGCACCTGGAGGACCACTTCGCGATTGTTTTCGTAGCTTTCTTGTAAAGTTTGATAGATACCGAAATATGTCGAAAAAGGATATTTACCCGGCTATGGAGAAAAAAAACGAGACTTACTGACTGTAACTGATAAAAAGGCATATTGGGTGCTTCCATCTGCAGTTAAGAAGGTTCATTACTCTAAGATAAGTGACATTGTGTTTAGCAATATGGAGGAGTGAATAAGAAAGTACGAACTGAATCGAAAGTTCCCATCTCATCTCACGATAAAATACTAGATTCTTTATCAAATGTAAAAGCATTCTGTGACTCAAAGCCAGCAGTCGTAGCACTTATGAAAGAATTTTCTGACGCTTATGTTCCATCTTCGATAAAGGAAGACCTGCCACCTGTTCTTTCCACATATTTTTACAAAGAATTAACTACTGCAGAATGTGATACAGTAATGTCTGAGTGCGAACAGAAACTGTTTATTTATGACATTAACGCCAAAGAACAAATAGCCGTTGAAGAGCGAACTCGGAAGCAAGCAAACTCCAGATTATGGTTTAGAATGAGAACTGGCAGAGTCACTGCAAGTAAATCCAAATCTGCATGTGTCACTAATCCTCTGGAACCATCACATAGCCTGATAATGAGCATATGTCACCCCGAGCTTGTGAAGTTTACCAGTGAGGCTACCAAGTGGGGCTGCAATCATGAGGCAGAAGCAAAAGAAGCCTACTTTCAAGTCCAAGACAACAGACACCAAGGGCTTAAGATGAGGAATCTGGCTTCTTCATTAGCACTGAGTATGGATTCCTGGGAGTATCACCAGATGGACTGGTTTCATGCAAATGTTGTGGCAATGGCGTTATTGAAATTAAGGTAAATAAGGTTGTAATTAGTAAGCAGGTCTGAGGTCAGTGACATAAACATAAGGAATGGATAATTTTCCATTATGCCTAAGTCTATACTTATGTCATAAGTCTTAGTCACTTGTTTGAGCCAAAAGAAACATTAAGATGGTGGCATTCTAGGCCTAAACTGTGGTCTTATGTTTATACAAGTAGTGTCGCACACCTAAAGCTGCATATTCATAATAAATAGTTTTTTAATAAATGACAGTAACTGATTGCTATGAACAATATTATGGTAATTATTGTAGTCAAGATTGCAAGAGCCTTTATTTTATTTAAGTGTCCATTTTGCCAAAAAGACAAAGATGCGACTGAATGTATGAAAAATAAGAATTTTTGTCTTGAAAGTACCCCAGATGACAAACATCAGCTGAATTGAAATCATCCATACTTTTACCTGGTAAACATGAATAATTTCCTTTTACAGTGAAATTTGATTGTCTTTTTGCTTGCATTAATGATTAAGTTATTGTTTTGGTATTTTCAATCTTTCAGTGCAAGAAGAAAATTTTTGATCATAAATGAAATGATGTAAATTAAAGCTATCCTTACCAGGCAAACTAAATTAATTCTGTCAAGCTTATGTCACTTTTTTTTTTTGCACAGGTACAACCTCAATTGTTTTGCACCGGTCGCAGCTACTGTGACTTCATAGTATGGACAGAAAAGAGTATCTATGTGGAAAGAATAATTGCTGATGAGAGATTTATGGAAGCAAATGTACTCAAAGTGAAGGAATTTGTCACCAGGTGCCTTATACCAGAAATACTTTCCAACTGGTACTCAAAGTCAATGGACAAATGCAAAGGAGGAAAGACTTTAAGAGCACATTAATGAAATGATAATAATAATAACTACTGATAAGTTTTCATGAACAGATACTGTTAAGAGAAATGAGTTATATATTACTGAAGGATTTTATTTAAAAATAATATTTATTACAATAACATGCATTTTTGACAACTTTGGCCGTTGCAAAAACTGACTGAATCTCGGTAAAATAGATTTCAAATAAAGTTATTCATGTTTTGTTATCCATCATGACTTGTACAAAACATGTAATCGTCAAGATGAAGGATAGCTTATCCTCCCTTTGTACAACCAAGCTTTTGATTGCAAATGATGTGCCCTCTCAGTGATCATTCAAAAGGTACCAAAAAATCGCAAAGGTTGGATCAGGGCACAGCTAACAGCAACAATCTTATCTAATGTGGTCTTGTCTCCGTCTTGGGCGACAGCAAAGTAAATTGGCAGTGTTTGCGAAAATAATTGTTCTCTTTCTGGCCAGTAAATCAAAGGGTTAAGTCTCAGGTATAGTACACCAAATCTATAGGCCAAATCAGACAAGTTCAGCCTAAGTCTTATTAGAGTTAGCATAAGTCTTTGAAAGGGACTCAAGGTACATTTGGCTGATTGTGACAGATATGGTTAAACAAAGTTGCAAATACAATACAGCAAGTTCCAGCTCGGTAGACAAGTGTAAAACAAGACTTTTTCGTTGTTGTCTCGAAACCCATTTTGATCTAGAGAGACTTCCTTTAGTTGTTCTCTAACCTTAGAGTTATCTTCTCTCAGAGACTTGATTTCAGCTTCTAAAGCCTGGATATCGCTTGAGTTTGTATCAGTCTGAGTTTCACAAAGATTTTATAGAAGTTTCACTTGTTTCTGTAGTTGATTCGTTGACACCAGTCGCGGTAACACAATCTGTGGCCTTCACAGGTTCTTCTTGTAGAAATTCAGTTAGATTCGGAAGCTCAAGTAGCGCTTGGGCGCCTTCTGATTTCTCCTTTATTAAATCCTAACGATCTTTCCTTTTTCCATCCACATTCTTGACGGAGTTATGGCCGAGGTTTAAACTAGGAGCCCAATCAGCATTTTCGGTATCGTACAGATCTGTCGGTTGCCCTGGTGGTGAACAAACTATAAGCTAGACGAACTGCAAGCTACTAAACAAACTAGAAGCTGCAGATAACAAAACTAAACAATCGCTATCGATTCAACACCACTATAAATGAAATACTTGTACTCTTAAGACCTATATTGGTTAGTTTGAAAATTGTTGCAGCATTTTATCTGATACGAAGTGATCACTACAAACACGAGCGTTCGAATACTTCTGGAGTCAGGTCTTCACGTTTGATCCTCTTTACCCACTCGCTTTGGCGTTGTTTTTGAAGCAATTTCAATTATCTCCGACATTACTTTTAACAGTAGGCATTCTAAAGAAACGCTTGTCTTTGTTACGATTTCAACGGCTAGAACAGCCAAATACGGCACAAAAGTTGACAATGATTGACGTCTCTGCGTATATTTCTTTCGATCTATCATGCTAGGTTGTCCTCCAGATGGAAATTGTCACGTGATCCTAAATCACTAGTGACGTCATGTGCAAGGGGTCTATACAGATAACTGTGTTTATGTCTAAAAACTAAAACGATATATTCCGTAAAAGCCTCTAAAACACTAAAGTTCGCACCGTTACTTGACGGTGGCCTTGAAGGTGTGCGCAATGTTAAGCGAGCTTAAGAGTGTCGCTTTCTGCATTTTTCGCAGGACTTCCTTGCTCCTAGCGCCCACAAGCTTCTTCATTGTTTCCTCGAGCTCCTTCGACCACCCCCGTTAGCACATCAATAACTACTGCTCCACGCAATATCCAGCATATTGCTTTTTAAGCTCCCATCGCAGTGGGGCATATTTTTCCGTCTTTACCTTCTTCTTCTTTCCGCGGTTATCTAGCCAGGGACAACTCATTTCCACCGCCAAGACTTGCTCTCTGTTGTGATCCACAAACCTCGCCTCCCGGTTAGCTCAAACTGTCTTATGCCACCGTTGTCTGGTCACCGCATCACATATACTTAAAGCTTAAAATAGAACGCGTGCAGCGCAGAGCAACCAGATGGATATTAAAGCTCAATTGGCAGAGCGCCGGACTGTTGTGCGGGAGGTCGTGAGTTCAAATCCGGCCGGACCAACACTCAGGGTCTTAAAATAACTGAGAAGAAAGTGCTGCCTTTGTAATAATATCTGCAAATGATTAGACTTTCTAGTCTTCTCGGATAGGGACGATAAATCGAGGTCCCGTCTCATAAGCCCGGGGACCCTTTGGGTACGGCTAATCAAAGAGCTGGATTAACCTCTATGTAACCGCTCTAAACCGATCAGATGTCTAGGAATATTAATTTGTGACGTGTACGATGGTCTTTTTGTTTATATAAATTTGCATATAACGTCACAGAATACGATTGTGATACAAATTTCGCGTCAAAAATAAACAAACAAAAACAGTTTTTAAGCACAGTGGGCACACATGGGGAGGCTAGTTATTAGTTTACAAAACTCATGGGGGAATGGAAAAAACATTTGACAAAAAGCATATCACATAGATCCATCCACTCTCAGCTGAGCATTTATCTCATATATGTCCTTGAAAATTTTAGGACAAACCAATATTGGCCTTGTCGTCACCGAGGCAGATGTGTCTGAGGTAGAAGAGGACTGTGCCTTATCATAAGGAAGGTAGTCATGTTTCATAGGACATTCATCCACCGAGGGTGGGCCAATCATATTTTGAACATTTCATCGACATCAACCGAGACAGATAGCGCAAGTAAATTCGATGAGTACCTGGTCTCCAATTGTTGAATTTTCCACCACAAGATGTTTAGGTGCTTTGCCTTTACCTTTGCCTTTGCCTTTCTTTTTCTTATTCGGGTGAAAACGTATACTCTACGATTTTCGTTGTTTCAAAATAAGAAGCCATAGAGTAAAGAAGGCATTTTGATAAATAACTCGTATCGCTATCTTGGCGGCTTTAAAAAAGCCAAAAAATTCCGTGAAGCTCACCTTAAAATTGCTTAAGAGGTCGGGAGCAAGATTGAAAACGCAATGCGTGTTATTTCCTTGGCGGTACCTTTGAATGCCTTAATTCTTTACAAAAGGCTGTGGACTGTTACAAAAAAACCTCATTCTTCATTCAGTTCGATTGCAGCGGAGCCTTACGGAAACCATTGCTAGAACAGTATCGTTTTTAATCGATAGTTCATCCCCAGGATTAGTGGGCGAGGTTTATTCGATACACACGGTGTATTGGAAATGTATACATGCCTCATTGACCAAGCACGACGTCAAGACGACTGGATATTAGCCGAGTTCCTTTTTTGTATCTTTATGGACCTCGACTTGTCTCAGTCCATAAAAAACGCAATAAAAGAACGAGGCTAATATCCAGCCTTATTACACGACTTCGGAAGTCAGAGGGCCAATAACTAAAATCAACCAATCAAAATGCTCTATTGCCGGTCAATATTCTCTCAGTATTAGACCGGGCACTGTCCCGAATGGTCCCGAATGGTCCCGAATGATACCGCACTTGTGTCCCTTTGAACTTCAGTCGTGTTTATTAACCAAGCTTGCTCAGGACCGCACTGGAAGAATATCGGCCCTCGGTCTTTTTTGTATGGACCTCGCTGCGCTCGGCCCATACTGTCAAGACCTCGGGCCGATATTCTCCCAGTACAGCCCTCGCGCTTGGTTAATAAGATATATATCTTGACCGAACAAGCTTGGTCAATAAAGGATTTCTTAAACAGCAAAAAGATTTCGCTTTAATCATAAGAGTCAATAATGGCGAGGATCGTTTATGTTTTTTTTTTGTTTGTTTGTTTTGACTGTCTACTGCCGATTTTTGCGACTTCATCGT
Organism: Stylophora pistillata; assembly: GCF_964205215.1. Classification (NCBI taxonomy): domain Eukaryota; kingdom Metazoa; phylum Cnidaria; class Anthozoa; order Scleractinia; family Pocilloporidae; genus Stylophora; species Stylophora pistillata. The sequence continues at coordinate 14,552,996 of NC_142529.1, forward strand.
TGATATTGTCCAAAATAAGTCATGGATCGCGAGCGGCCAATCTGAACGCAGGATTTGTCTCATATTACCCACGGACGCTGCCAGCTATATAATAAGGTTAGTTAACAAACTTCAAGTTATTTATCTTTTGTTGCCCTCCTTGATCTTCATCTAATGACTGTGGTCATGTGAATATCATATATTTGAACTGCAGATTATAGTGCAAGGCAGTTATAAAAATAAATCATTTTCATGCTTTAATTTAACTACTGCTTAAGCTGTGTTCATTACTGCGAAAGTCACTCTCATCTTTATTTAATAACTTAATTTTTGAGCGTCCGTCACAGAAAAAAGAACTTAGCGAATGGTTAATGATGAAGGCATTTACGAGATAATCCCTTGATGAACAAAGCTGTTTGGTCGAGACGAGACTTGAAGGTTTAGGCCAGTGCTCGTCTTCACAAAGGCTCCTAGCAAACCACTACGGAACTAAGCCTAACGTATCCTCTCCAGTTTAATTTTTGAGCAGACTGACTGACAAGAGCTAACATTTAGAAACATGAGTGGTTCGGATAGGGTGTTTGTCCGACGAAACTTTCCACTGATCACCGTTTTCGCACCATACATATCAATTCAAAGTTGTTATGTTCTTTCTCACCTTAAGAATATTGCATATTGGTGGGTGCTGTCCTGTTATTTTTTAAATTTCACCAAAGGTTGATTAGTTTTCTTTACGACCTTCTGAGTTAGTAAAAAGAACACCCTTTTGTTTCGTAAGCAACGAACTAGACGATTTCTTAGAAAATCACCGAGCCGATAACCATCCTAAAGGAATGAAATATGTGCATAAAAATGCCTCCTACCTTAAGACCGAGCCAACGGTAAGATGATACAAACCCAAAAGGTTTTCATTATCTGCGACTACTCAAACTCTGGAGAACAATGACAGTGAGTAGCGCGTTGAGGTACCTTTAAGTGTAACGCTGGGCCAGAATGCATCTCCAGTTTAGCACATAGATATTGATTACATGTTTAAATAAAAAACAATTATCAAACAATGCTGATTGAAAGTGAAGCCAATTAAACAATAAAGCCGTTATATCGAAACACGTTGCTTTCTTTAGAACAAGAAAACATTTTTCGCATACATTATCGATGAACGCAGACACAAATACCATGATGGCCAATTAGGACCAGTGCGCGTGCTACATTTTAACAACTAAACCAGCGTGCAAGGCAACAATTTATACTCTTCGAGTGTAGAACTTAGTGTGCATGTTGATATTTCAAATGATAACTTATTGATAAAAATGATATCATCAGTAGGTAAGTGTCTTTATCAAAAGATGGACATCACGATACCGTGTACACTTCGAGAATATTTTGCAAGGAGAGAGACTTAAATTTTTAAGTTGGACAACTGTGCTATTTGTTTACGTAACTTACTAAATGTATATTCCTTATAAACCTTTTTTGAAACAGACAATCAAGTTAGGATCATTATCAAAAAATTGAAAACATTTTCGTTCTTCAAAGGTCTATGGATATCGCGATTTTGGGTGACACATAAAGAAGCATTGTCCACATAGCAAAAACCTTGAAGACAAATCAAATAAAATACAATTTCAGAATAACGATTGCAACACGAAGTACACCCTCAGGATGGAACAGGAATGACGAAAACCCAACCAAATTAATTACCAAGACAGTGCTTTTAGATATAATGCCCTGAAAGACTAAAAACTAGACAACCAGACAACCACTGAAAACAAAACAGACAAAACGCAAAAACATAGTAAACAAAAATACGACAAAATGACGCCAGAAAACAAACAAAAAAAGTTAAATTAATCACATACCTTGCTAATTGTAAACAAATTGCATAGCAACCTCTGCTAATCTCAGTATCAACATCTTGAGGAAACATGTCCTTCTGGAGGATATTCACCACAACACTGTTTAGAGAAGGCAACAAAAAAAGAAAACAGCAACACTCACTATACTTGCAAAGTCATCCATCCGTTTATCATCGACAAATACGGGAATAGACGAGGAAGTCATTTGAAATCACTTTGTTTTAAAAGAGTACTGAGCTCCACAGTTAAGGTTGCGCTTAATAGAGCAGTTTTCAAAGGAGTGCTACAAAATCAAAACCAAAGTGATTCCAGCGACCAATCAGAACAAGGATTTACATTATCACTGGCCAATGAGAACTCAAAGTAAGAAGTGGCAAACTGCTTGAAACGCGGGAAAGCGTGTATGACCAAGTCGCGATTATTTTTATCTGATTGGTCAAAGAGAACGGTGCAAGTTTTTTGGACCAATCACAGAGCAAATTTATGTAAAACCAAAGTAATCGAAGATTTCTTTTGACGCTCAATTAAAAGTTGCTCTATAATGATTAAGTAATATCCCTTATCGCATTTGTGTCTGCAATGCAAAGGATCCGCGGAGTTACAGTTTCAGGACGAGGCTATCGGGTCAACGTTTCTCGAGAAACACCAGAAACACTCCATGTCTGGCCATATAACTCTGCAATTTGCGTTTTGTTCTGCCGTGGAAAAGGTTAAAATTCTTAGTGGTAATTGTCCTGGCATCGCGAAAGGAAGATTGAAAGTAAGTAAGTAAGGACTTTATTTATAGAGGGGGACACGTAGCAGCTGTAAAGCTGACAAACCTGTGGCCCTCTCACTAGATTATACAACATTACAAAAAACTGATAAATAAATAAATATATCAATAATTACATAATTCTATAATAGAAATAGCAGGATAGATAAAAAATATTGAGAAAGATAACATTAATTTATAAAAAATTAAAATTAGATAATGTATTATTGCTTAATATTGTTTCAAAGTTGTCCAGGTTTTTATATGAACTTATAAGATGCTTTTTCACAGCTGTTTTGAATAGTTTTACACTAGGCTTATTTTTGATATCATGGGGAAGGCTGTTCCATAACTTAACTGCGTCAACACTGAATGCCTTGCTACCATCGTTATTTCTTAGGCATTTGGGACACACTAAATTTAAATTGCCATGTCTAGTATATCTATTGTGTACAGAACTGTTCGTCTTAAGCAAGTTTCTGATGTAAATCGGAACATCGCCTTTAAGGCTCTTTTAAAATCATTGTACATTTATTTAATTTGATTTCATCAAAAAAAAGGCAACCAGCCTAGTTTACTAAAGTTTACAACACTTCTAGAATAAGAGTCCACTCCAAGAATTACTCGGGCAGCCCTTTTCTGTAACCTTAGGAGGAGTTCTTTAGCGTCACAGATATTCCAAACCATGCTCCCGTACATAAGGAGGGGTTTAATCAAGGCGTTATAGTATAAGAGTCTCCTTTATTGGGAGGTATCTCTTTATCTTTTTCAATAAACCAATACGCTGAGAAAGCTTGGCCTTTAGGCTACAAATGTGGTCACTAAATGTAAGATCTTGATCGAGTGTTGCACCAAGCAATTTATAAAAAGTTACTTGTTCTATTTCGGCCCCATCAAGGGTCACTGACAGGTGATTGCCATCAGCTAATGATGAATGTAGCCTCTTTCCGGTGATAAGTAATGCTTTGGTTTTAACGGCGTTTAGGAACATCCCATTTTCGCTAGACCATTTACTTAATTTATCCATGTATTCTTGAAGACGTCGTTCCAATTCCAAAGGTGCGTTATCGTTATTAGCGCTGGCTTTAAATGTGGTGTCATCCGCGTAAGCATGAATAGTTGAGTCCGATCTAACAGCTTCGGGAAGATCGTTGACGAAAATTAAAAACAGTACAGTACAGAATGGCTGTCATTTCGGAAAGGAACGGCAAAATTTTGTCGCGTTTGTTCATGACTACGGTTGTTGTTCCTTTGTCGGCCTATTTGAGGTTTAACTCAGAGTCACGTTTCAAGGCCCTCGGCGCCTTGCGTTCGGCCGGAAGCAAATTGTTTTGGCTTTGTAATTTCTATTTCTGAAAGGTCACTTTTAACCTTCTAAATGGCTTTCAAGGGCTACTAATTTTTGTATTGGTGGTATCCATGTAGATTTGGCATGGCAGGGATGGGGTTTTTGTCCTCCCCTCGGAATGTGTAAATCAGACGCATTCTCCTTGCGAACTGATCAAAGTGACACAATAGTTGTTGTCTGATCTGTTTTTGTTTTGTAGCGGGGGTTGGAATTATTTTAAGCCCTTTTGCAAGTAAATTAATCTGGTCGTTTGTAAGTTCTTTATTTGAGAGGTTTTTTATGTGCGTTTTTATCACCTCTAGTTTGATAGTTGAACGTATTTGGCAAGACCGCTGATTCGATCTAATCTTGTGGATCTCGTCAGTTGCCGATTAACTGAATAGACTGTTGCGCCCGTACGCAATACAATGTCTAACCATGACGAGAACACGCTGTATCCTTAAGAAAATGAATAAAAATGCCTCCAAACGTAGCCGTTTGCTTCGATTTTACTTGAAAGTTTTACCTGTGTGACCCGATAGCCTCACCCTCACAGACGCCCCGTTACCGTCAGTAGCACTGTACCAGGTGCTTGAACCGGGAACAGTGCCAAACTGCCGAGGGTCGACCTTAGCGAGTACAGCTGGTTTAACATAACGATCAACCACAAAGTCCTCAGCCAACTTGGAAAGGACAGGTGTAAGTGAAATTGGTCTCAGGTGTTTGTTAACGTCATAAACAAGGGTCTGCTTAGGAATAGGGACGACGTTGGCGAGCTTCCAGGACAGGGGAACACGAGCTTCCAAGTATGAGCTATTAAGAATATCAGCAACCACAGGGGCCAATAGGTCCGCGTTCTCTTTCAAAAGTCAGGCGGGCACGCCGTCAGGCCCAGAAGCTTTGGCAGGATTAAGAGCGATGAGCTTCTTCAAGACACTGAACTCAGTAATAATAACAACAAAACTAATTCAAGTATTGGAGAGCAAGGAGAAAAGCCACAACAACTCCAGTGGATTATTCTGATTAGCGTTATTTCACATTTTCCCCTGATAAGGGTGTGAGCATAATTGCCATTGGAGTTGGTAAGGACTTATCCCAAAGAAAAGAACAAATGAAAAAGATAGCTGGCGAGAAAGGAAACGTTCTTCTGTACGGCAGTTTCGACGCACTCATCAACAACCTGAACCAGATCCTGGAGGCTACGTGCCGTAAACTCATGTTTTCCTTTAAATGCGTCTCCCTGCTAATATTTTACTTGATCCTTATTTGAATAGTGCTCATTCTAAGTTGATAAAGATTGATCTTTCTTATCCTCCCATAAAGCTGTTGACGGAGGATACACTGATTGGTCTGAGTCGAAGTGCAGCGTGACGTGTGGAGGAGGAGTGAAGACGCTGACAAGAACCTGCACCTGTCCCCCACCATCTAACGATGGAAAAGACTGCAGTTTGCTTGGGCCAGCTAAAAAGACAGTTCCATGTAACGGACAAAAATGCTGTAGGTTTTCTTTTTTATGGAGTAATTTTCTGTTGTTCCTTATTTTTTAATGAAAGATTTAGTTATGGCTCAGGCTGAAGGTAGGATTCATGTGCTAGAAATGAGCTTAAGTGGAACTTTTCTAATAAAATATCAATTGTATTTCATGATTAGTAAAAGTAATAGGACTTGGTGGAGTACAATTCAGGAAGAACTGAGACGAGTCGTTTCAAATTGGCAGAGTGCGAAGCTGATTTGAAATCGTGAGCACGAATACTCCTTCAATCAAGAACATTAAAATATCCCCAACTGCGATTCGAACATTAGCTGTTCTATTGTTATAGCACAGTGTAATCGGACAGTTGGCTGTAATCGGACACCTTTGATCAGACAGTTAAAGGGGGATTGGTTTTACTTCAATTTCATGTTTCCTCACAACTCAGATCTCACTGTTGTCATTTATCACTGACATATATCCTCAAGACATTTCTCCTTCTTGTTTACACAGCTTCTCCATGCACGGTCAGACTGGACATTGCAATCGTTCTCGACAAATCCTTGAGTGTAAAGATACCCAATCTCAATAAGGCTATCAGTTTCATAGGTGACCTGATTAAAAACTTCCACCCTGCGCCTGATGGTGATCACTTCGGCTTTATAACGTTTCACGAGAAGGCCGAAATGGTGTTTAGATTTGCAGACTCAAAATATCATGACAAGAACGAACTATTGGAGAAAATAGACAACGAACCTCGTCGACTGAAACTTTACACCCGTACTGATCTAGCCCTGAAAATGGCGAGGGATCAGCTATTTACCAAGGCTGGAGGAGACAGACCAGACAAACCAAATGTCATGATTGTATTCACAGATGGAAGACCAACAAAACCTAAAGGCGACAGAAATTTTAACTTCAAGGAATTTGCCAGTGAAATAGCGAAAGATTTCGAAGTGAGTTTTTTGTTGTTGTTTGTTGTTTTGTATTTTAATTTGTTTTTCCACAGAATGTACAATAAGCTCTCATCATATAGGGAGAGAAATATTTATCATAAAACCAAAGTGAAATTGGATTGGCGTGAAAAACTTTTAATTAAACGCGAAGATACCTTGTTAGCTATGGAAGTTTGTATCCCAATAAGAAATATTGAAAGCCATCATGAAAGTGAATTTTAAGTCGACGCAGCAAGGCAAAATAGTGTGCTCTTTTCTGCACAGTTGATCCAAACTGCTGTGTGGCAGAGGTGCTGATAGCACTGAACCTACTTTTCGAGTCTTTCCTATCAGTTATCATTACTGAATATTTTTCATTGTGTTTTGATGTTTTGAAGACATATTAAATGCGCTTTTGTACTGTTTTGCTTATAACTTTCCTGCGTTTTTATGTCATAGCTGTGAAAATCTATTCACTAAAAGGTGTATCACTGAGCTCAAAAAAATATCTCCAATACCTCAGCTTCATATGCGAAATCAATAAGTATCAATCTTTACCGGAGACAAACACTCGAATAACAACTCTTGCTTCATTCTTTCAAAGTCTAACTTAGCCAATGCAAGTGACATTTCTGCTGAGAAAATGTCCTATCAAATTTGAAAACATTAAGGCATTTGTTAGACAAAGAATTATTAGCAGACAACGGTCTCTCTATAAAAGAAATTGCATCAACTTAGGGTGGCCGAACACAGTTTTCGCAGCGCGCGCACAAGGATTGCGAAAAACAAACATGCCGTCAATAGAGTGGTCATTTTATTTACTCAACACGTATCTGCACTATCTGTACTATTATTCTCTATAGTTAGCGCAGTGTATTGAGGGCTTTAATCTTTTACTTCAAAGACTTGTCAGAAAAGTTATCGGTGCAAAGAACACAGCAATTTTCAGCTCTTTCGTCGTTACCGAAAGAACCAAGTTAAATGCAGTGCATGCGTAGTAAATAAAAAATTTCAACTGAATGGAAAGTTGCTCTCTCGGAAATATGCCTCTTTCTTGAGAACCACTCATTAGAATTTCACGAAATTTGGCACGAAAATAGTTTAGGAAAGAAGTAACTGGTGTATTGAAAAAAAAATAGATTTTTAACAAAGGAAATTCTAGATAATTGAGTGAACCTTCAACAAGGGATAATTAAAGATCTCTCTATTTAATTGTTAGCAAAATGGTGTTAACTTGTGAGTATCGTTACAAGCTCGTTGCACGCAAATTATAAAGAAAATCTAATGACTGGATATTTTACAAATAAAAAAAACCGACTTTTAAGTGAGTGGTGTTTTAATAAAATGCAAGGAGGTTTCGGCGTACATGTTCCATAAACCATAAAGTAAGCAAAGAAGTGGAATTGGACTTTTAGTTTCTTGTTTCCTTGTATCTCTGAAATGTAATTCACTAAATGCAACTCACTACAGGCGTATTTTGGGTTAAAACTTACAAAAAGGCCACACGTTTAAGCAGTTTGACTCTGCCACCCCTCAAAAAGGGGATTGGCAACATTTGCTATTTAGCCCTTTTCATTTGTTTTTGAATCTATCCCCATCGCGATATTTTGAAAATTCGTGGCTTCAGTTAACTGGTATTCATGTTGGTGTTGCCTCCCTTAAGTTCAATTTTCTTATTGATAACGTCTGTCCTTCACAGTACTACACTATCATTCAAAGATGCTGTCACGGATTATGATTGTTGTTTTATTGGACAAATACAATAATAATAATACACGAATTTATATAGCGCCATTTCCATGAGCTCAATGGCACTTTACAATAATCGTAATTCTAAAAATAAAAAACATTCAAGTTCTCAAAGAAAGTATATAACAGTCGAAGAAGTTAATTTTCCAAAATAAGATACAATCGACTTGCTAAGATTAACTAAGGAAAATATATACAATAAAAAGAAAAAAGGATGGTCAACTAACTAATAAAAGCCTAAAAAAGTAGTGTTTTAATCTTATTTTTAAAAACATCAAGGTTCTGGATTAATCTTATGTCATCGGTTAGGGAGTTCTAGAGCTTGGACGTAGCAACTTGAAAAGGTATGTCACCGGAAAACTTGAGATTAAACTTTGGTGTTGCAAGGAGATTTTTTGAAGAAGATCCTAATTGCCTCGTGAAGGAGATCTGCTATGCATTTTGGCGTCATGCCATGTAGTGCTTTGTATGTAAGAAGTAGTGCTTTGTACGTAATTCGTTGTCTGACTGGTAACCAGTGTAGTCTGCGAAGAACTGCTTGGAACGCTTATTCAGCGTTATTTTCTCTCTCCAGCGATTGATGGTGGCTTCTCTGAATGGTCTGAGTTAAAGTGCAGTGTGACAGGCGGAGGAGGAGTAAAGACGTTTACAAGAACCTGCACCAATCCCCCGCCGTCTAACGATGGAAAAGACTGCAGTGAACTGGGGCCAGTGAAAAAGACAGTTTCATGCAATGAACAAGAATGCCGTGGGTGCTTCTATAAAATCTCACAACATACTTGTTATTATTCAAAATCAATAGTAACGAGAAAACCAGGCAGTTTCATGCTTTTCATTTATTTCACACGTGCTGAGACTTACAATGAAAAAAACCTGCGTTAAATTCGCCAATCAGAAGCCGACTGTGAAAATACATCGTTCGTCTAATCAGATACACGAACGATAGTAAATCACAGTGCAGGGCAACAAGCGTGGGGCTTTCTGTAAAGAGAAAATGGAAGAGGAAGAGCCAAGATTTGCTTTCCTTGAAAGAGAAATAAATGACTGCATATATGAGCAATAAAACAAAAAACACGAGAGCAAAGATGGACAGAGACGTATGCCTGGTTAAAACCTTTCTTCAGAGGAAGGTAGAATTCAGGAACGATTAAGAAATACTTCGTGCTCAACTTAATGAATTGCTGATTGAGTTCGTACACACTGTCTGTCAGAACCAAAGATGGAAATGCCTGTGAGAACTAATTTGTACTTAACGATGAAGAACTACCGTATTTCTATTTACATCAATTTTTTCGCATTGGTTATTTTAAAAACCGAGGTTGTTCCAATTTCCTTTGCAAGTTTTTATAAGTCATAATTGTAAGCATCTGCAAATTTGCGATGTAATTTAAAAATTGAATTTTAGAAATATTTATTATCTTTTATAAGTAGTTTCTTAGAAATCGACTTTGAAAAGCTAGCGCTAAGAAGTCACGACGTTTCGACCTCTCTGAGGTCATTTCCAAATCAGCATAAATATGTTGAAGCAAGTTGAAGACGATAAAATGTGGCGAACACTAAAATATGCGAAAAAGTGTAAACAATATACAGTGGAAAGAAGAACTTCAATGGCTTCCAATCTTTGAAATGTGTCGGTCAGTGAGAACAATTCTCAGTTTGTATGAAATAAAAACATCATACTATGGAAAGTACGCACGAACGATTTTCATTCACTCATGCGATGCATCAAAAATCTCAGTTGCTCGCTGCACTCACTCGTTCTTTTTTTTTTTTTTGATGCATTGCATCTCTTAAATAAAAAGTCGTTCGTGCGTACTTTCCATGGAATGATCTCTATGTGAAAGACCTTATTGATGTTACTTGTTTCAACAACAAAATCTCTAGTAACTTTCTTCAAGATTTTTCACTCTTTCATTTCAACAGCTCCTCCATGCACAGCTGGACTGGACATCGCAATCGTTCTCGACAAATCTAAGAGTGTGAGGATACCTAATCTCGATAAGTCTATCAGCTTCATAGGTGACCTGGTGAAAAACTTCCACCCTGCGCCAGATGGAGATCACTTCGGCCTTATCACGTTTCACGAGAAGGCCAAAATGGTGTTTAAATTTGCCGACTCACAATATCATGACAAGAACGAACTATTGCAGAAAATAGCCAAAGAACCTCGTCAGCTGGAACAACAAACCCGTACTGATCTGGCTTTGAAGATGGCACGGGATCAACTGTTTACCGAGGAAGGAGGAGATAGACCAGACAAACCAAATGTCATGATTGTACTCACAGATGGAAAACCAACAAAACCTAGAGACAACAGAAAATTTAACTTCAAAACATTTGCCAATGAAATAGCGAAAGATTTCGAAGTGAGTGTTTTGTAATAGTTGTTTTGTTGAATTTTAAGCAGTACTAATGCAACAGATATAAGGAAATGAGTGATAACTTCTCAGTTATGTTGAAATGTATGTACAGGTGTGTGCGTGTGTGTGTGCGTGTGTGCGTGTGTGTGTGTGTGTGTGTGTGTGTGTGTGTGTGTGTGTGTGTGTGTGAATGTGTGTATGCATTTGCGATATTTCACGGGCTGGTTTGATTGTACAATCCATGGTAACATGATATTTAACAACTATCCATTGAAATGAAGGTGATAAGTGGTGGATATTTACCTCCCAGCTTCGCGGCTCGATGAATATCTACCTCTATTTTGTGGCTATGTACATTTTGAGTAGTTGTAACCACTTTTGGCCGAGGCACAGGTGGCTAATTCCCGCTAAACTTTAACTACGCTTGTTCACTAACAATGAAAACAAGTAGAGGTAATTTATTTTGGAATAGCAGTAAGCTTCAGTTCAATTATGAATTTTTATGTTTTTATATTTACCAACTTATCAAGACTACATCATACACATAAAACGAGGAAAGTAATGAAAATAATGATGAGAAATAAAAAGAAAACCATGATTAGTTACAAACAGGCTTTTAAAATCTATTGAGGATTGTGCGTCCCCTTAAATGCTTTCCAATTATTTTTCATTTTCATAAGTTTTAACGTCATAAAGCAAAGATATAAATTGGCACAGGAGAACATGAGCTCATGTTCCAATGATGAAAGACATTTTGTGGCATTGAAGCGCCTGACACGATTTTTTTTTTTTTGCGTTTTCTGGTCGATAGCTGTATCTTAAGTTTAAAATAATCGATCTTAACGCCTAGCAAGTTCTCTTTGACCATTTTTTTGCGCATTGAAAGAACGCGATCTGGCCAAAAATTGTCCACACTTGGCAGTGGCCAAAATGATCATGTTGCATAGCAGCGAGATAGAAAACTGCGAAGACATGTAGGCAACTATGGTGGAGAAAGTTGAAATATAGGAGAGGGGTCGAACGTATTGAGTGGCCGGAGCGGCAAATGGTGTTAGCTACAAGAATAATACACATACACCGGGTATTTCTGGACTCTACGTTCCAAAATGAACGCGTTTTGATCGTCGACATCAAGGAGATTTTACTCTTCAAAGTCGTCGGCCTTAAGCCCCGCTCCGGCATCGAAGACGGCTGCTATGAACACATACTACTGGTCAAAGCAGAGGAAATTCGCCAATGAGTTCAGCTACAGCAAAGGATGCTGATTAATGGGACTGTTCCCACACCAGACACGATTGTTCGGCATTCTTTTTGGCTAAAATTTCGCAAGCGAAGAATGGTGAACTTCTTATTGTTGTCTATTTCACGCCCTTGAGATGTACTCACACTCCTTGTCTTTCCTTGTGACAACATTTATCGTATGAAAATCCCACGAATTGTAGTTTCCATAGTATTTTAACTGACTTTGTAATTAAGGTGAAGCCCTTTCCTCAGCTGACCGATATCCTAGCTATCGCTTGAACAACCTAGGTTTCCGAAAATCCACCTCACGAGCAATCAGTTCCAATTCCAATAAAATCACTGCAACGAGGAAAAATGTGAAACAAAAATTTTGATGTTTTAGATGGTAGCCGGAATTCAAGTGCTGTGTAAAAATCGATGATGATGATGATGATGATGATGATGATAAACTTTATTCAGGTGTCAATGTATTTAGCTGACGCTAATTGGGGACATAATGATAAGAAATTCGCTATAGATTATATAACGTAAGAGGTACAAATTACGCACGCGGAGCAATTGTTACCATTTATCAGTTCGGTAAGATCCTTACGCCTACTATGCAACTTAAACCTAGAAAGGCAGTTAATTTCAGATGCATGTGCAATTTTCATTTACAACGCTGATATCAGCGAAATGGGTAATCTGACAATGCTGCACTGAGACTAAAGAAGTTTTCCTTTATTAATATCCCTATTTGAGACAAAATTGAATTAGACGACTGTAAAGTCACTCGTTTTCCGTTTGACCATTTCAGCAACGACGATAGCCTCTGCGTTTGCAATCTTGGACGAAAGGAGCAACTTGCAGTAAAACTGCCAGAGGAACTCTCGGCGAAAAATCATCGTGCCTTGTGATACAGCAGATTCTTTGGATGCCGCCGTCAAAAGTTATCTTTCGGTTGCTGATGGAGTTATTCTGCAGGAACGAAACTCTAGAGCACTGACAGAGGGGAACCTTCGCTGAAACGAACACAGCTACCCCTTTTTGATACAGATTTTGCAACAGAAAACAAAACACAGACGCAACGAACTAAACATTCAGTAATAGGAATTTTTTTTTCTGATCTTAACCTGAACATTGCAGGCGAGAAACCGTCTTTGTCAGTCTTCGTCGAAATCTTCGTTTAATGTGCGCGGTCCTCCTTCGTGGGGCTGAACCGTTATTATATATCAAATATTTGTAAGAAGATAAATGTAATGCTAAAATTTCGTAAACTTATCTCTAAAGATACTCTACTAAGATTGTATAAGGCTTTTATTATGCCACATTTTAACTATTGTTCGTCTGTATGGCACTTCTGTGGTGCGCGTAGTACTGAGAAGATAGATACTTTAAACAAGCGAATTCTTAGAGTTATCTTGCAGGATTATAATTCTCCCTATGACTCTCTACTTAGCAAAGTTAACTCCAAATCTCTGTATAAAAGACGCCTTCAGACTTTCTTAATTATATTGTACAAGAGCTTGTTTTTAACTGCTATCCAGGCTATCTAAGGAATATTTTTAGTTTCCGGGCTGTATCCTATGATCTACGCGGAAATTATATTTTGTCTCTACCGTCTACAAAAACTACTACTTATGGTCTTCACTCCTTTTCATATATGGCTTCAAAAATATGAAACTCTCTTCCGGACTCTTATAGAACGTCTGAATTTTCTGATTTCAAGCGCAAGATTCTACAGTATGACTCTTTCTCATAGTTAAACTTTAGAATGTTACAATTTTACATTTTACATTTTACATTTTAGTAGTATTTAGAATTATACTTGTAACTCGAAGATACTAGCTTATCCTTTAGCTACTCCAAATTCGAGATTTAATAAATTCTATGTATGTATGTATGAATGTATGTATGTATGTATGTATGTATGTATGTATGTATGTATGTATGTATGTATAACCGTATTGTAAAATGTATCACAACGCTCGGTAGAGCTTGACAAAGATAGGTATATATCACTATCGGACATTATTATTCAAGCTTCTCGTTGTTTGTATTTTGACGAGCCCGCAGGGCTCGTTAAATTACAGTACAACTCGTAAAAATACTCAGCGATACTACACAACAAAACGTTTATAAGATACATTTATTTGAAGAGCATTTCAACGCTGACTTATACTCGTTTACAAGAGACGTGAGAGATTTGCGTCAACTAAGGGTTTTTATAGATTTCTACGCCATCACTCGCTAACTCGTCACCAATCTGCAGGACACTTCAATTTTTAGCCAAAATAAGAGCGCTTTAGGGCTCGAAAAACCTGTTTTTTTTAATTTGTCTTCAATTGGAATTTGTTTGTACATATGATTAGCTGAATAAATCCGCAAAAAAAAAGACTTCTTATCATCGGCACCTTGATCTAGTTTCAGTTCTCTGACGCAGAGCTGGTTATAATGTTGGTTTAACATAGTCCAGTCTTACATAATTTTGTTTCTTTGATATGATTTTATTCGTACACAATAAATGAAGAGTCTTATTAGAAGCAAGTGAGGGCTATATAAGATACTATGACGAGCTAAAACCTGTGCATTGAACGTTGTTGCGGTCGAGTTCTGTCGATTCCTTCCAGATATCGACATTTACTCCTTACTGAATAAAAAAAATTCTTTTGATTGTTTTGTTTTTCAGAATAAAGATGCTCCGTACTGAATTAAAAAAAAGTTTTTTTGATTATTGTTTTCTTTTTGTTTTGAACGTTGTTGCGGTCGAGTGCTGACGATTCCTTCCAGCTATCAACGGATATTCCTCACTGAATTTAAAAAAAAAATCTTTTGATTGTTGTCATTTTCAGAATAAAGAAGCTCCGTATCTACGAATTGACGTTCACCAAGAGGGAAATTTTGGTGCAGGGAAGATGCAGCAGTGTTAATTTCACAAAATTTATTGTATCTGCAGATGATATCGGTGATGGGATGAATAAACAAAACCCAGATCTACTGCTTTGCCTGTGAATGAATGCCGTTATATAACTTTGGCCAGTTTTTGATTTAAGAAATGGAGAATAAGGGTTATGGTAGACTTGGTGTTAAAAGGAATCGTGGTCTCACTGTAGCTGGAACAATATGCACTTTGAGCTGCAGCAAAATTCTCTGGGGGAACCTTCGCTGATATTTCTGAACACTTCCCTATTAATTTACATTAACAGATCCTGCTTCATTTTTTCCGGTAAATCTTACGAAGTTGCTTCATCGCTCATTTACCTAACATCTCTTGAAACTATTATAAAAAAAAAATTGCGACAGCAGCAATAAGAAGGAAAAAACAGAACAACAAACAAAGCAAAGAGAGCAAAAATAAAGCACAAATTAAAAAAAGAAAAACAAACAAAAACAGCAAAAAAACAGAAAAACAAAAACGCCTATTAAGCTTTTCGTTGCCACAGTCATCCTTATTTCGTAATTTCTGTCCGTGCACACCCAAAACAACTCTTTACCATCCTACAAACGTCTGCAAACTTCCCGCGTGATTTACTTCTCGATCATCGAGATGAACACGTGCTTATGTATTACGAATTAGCAATCATTTTTGACT
Source organism: Stylophora pistillata (assembly GCF_964205215.1). Classification (NCBI taxonomy): domain Eukaryota; kingdom Metazoa; phylum Cnidaria; class Anthozoa; order Scleractinia; family Pocilloporidae; genus Stylophora; species Stylophora pistillata. The sequence goes on from NC_142529.1 coordinate 14,568,240, forward strand.
TTCTGATTCAAATGAATCAAATTGCACGCTCTTCAAAACGTTATCCGATGATTTGCTAAACTTGCACAAAAACTTGGGTTCCGTTTTTGACGACTTGCTGAGACAGTAAACTAAATGTGACTTTAAGGTATCATGGCAGGTGGAGTCGCCCTAAAAGACTGGTAATATATTCTTCTCTCTTCGGAGTGAGAAGCCAGAGAAAAATGTTATCCAATAAAAGAAAGGGATAGTAAAACTTCCTGCCTCTTTGAAATACAGTAGAGAACCTATTTTTTCTTTTGATATCATTAATCATCGACTGGTTATTGACAAGTTCCTTAAACCGCTAATAAAATCACCGCCGCTACCACGTAATGTGGGTTTCAGTGCATGTAATATAATTATCAGTCTAGTAGGGTTTGAGGGTTAGAGGATTGTTCTCAACAAAAAACTGGAACGAATTTAGCAGAGACGTGGGTCAAACTCGTAAGAGAATGGGGTGAAGCCTTTTCACTCAAAGATCAAATGAACGCTGAGTATAAAAAAGGCTACAGACATGGACGAAACCATAATTATAAATAGTAGTTATCCTGAGATAAAGATTAATCTCAAGTCTGTCAACCTTAACCATTAACAAGAAAGACTAGTCTACTCTTCTAAATCATGAATGGTTTTCGTGAGGGTATTAGATTAAATGCTTTTTCTAATACCTTTGAGTCACAATTGATCCTCTCGATGATCACATAATCAGGCATAATGTTGAAAACTTCTAGGAAAGTGAGTTTTCAGTAATAAATATGACACTTGGTGGGCGGCAAGATATCATCCTAATTACCCTTTAACAAAGGTTACATTCATCTCGCTTATTGATGAAACAATGACAATTGTCAAGGTTATCTGTTTTGCTTGGAGTGGCTGCTAGGCGAAGTTTTGGTGGGTAAAAGCTAAGTAAAACATAAAGTTGTGCTGAAATAATAGCTTGTAATGCCCATTTTGTATTCAAATGACCACGGCAAGACTAAAAGAAGATATATGTCTTTGAGCTGGTTCAAGGTATCCTGTTCACAAACACCACAACGCATGCTTTGTGGTACAACCATGTAACCCTAGAGAACGAACTTGAACTTTTTTGTCGCTATTAACAGCCCTCTTCTTTGAGTTTTAATTATTTTGTATTAATGTATGCCTGGCTTGATAAATGACCCCCGCACATGCGTACCTCTTGTTTTTTAATTTGTTCTAAAAGTTAGTTTTAAAGATAGCCGATCCTTCATTGTCATTTCTTACTCAGCTTCATCGGTTGAAAAAGGTAAGGGAGCATTATCTTTATTATATTTGACTCGATGAAAAATTATGCTAGATGCTTGGCTTTTACTCTAAATGGGCTTAAGTTTAAATCTGCGCTTCCCTTTTTTTTTCTTGTGATTCTCGAGTTGATCCGTTCCCTTAAAATGCCATAACATAAATTAAATTACAGCATGAAAGGTTATACTAGTCATTTGGCTTCTTAAAAGTTCGCATTTGTAGCTTTCTTTAAACTTTTTGCTTACTCATATATCCAATCCTTTAATCTGTCACAGGCTGAACAAATTTATTAGAAGTATTCTTTACTTGTGAGTCATGAAATGGTCATTATTTTGAAATACAAATTCTTAAATATGGAGCACTAATTTACATTTTTCTAGAAAATAAAGGAATATAATAGGCTTAACACTGTTCGAAAACGCACCCCTAAAATGTTAAGAGTGAAAGCGATTTAATCATCCACTTGAAATAAGATAGCATCAGGAACATCGAAGGCTTTTTCGATTTTAACATGTTTTCCTGTCGCACGAGCTGCATTAGTCAATCGTGAAATCAGGCTACTTTGTTTCAATTGAGAGAATTTATGGGCACTTCAGCTTTAAATCTACGTAGATAATGGTTCTTTGGCGTATTAATTTAGGTTGGAAAAAATAAATTGTTTCGCATAGTCTCACATGCTTGAATCTATTTCTTTTCCGTTTTGGGTCTTCAAATGAAGGACTGAAAGTTACAATATTTCAATCACTCTCTCTTGAAGAAAGATAGTACGTATTTGAAACAGTTCTGATGTCAGCGTTAGGACTTTTTAAAATGACAGACGTGCAATCTAGCGATGGAGAGATGTAAGGCAAACTCGAACTGTAGAAACTGGTTCGGTGGCAAAACCCTGATCATTGCCAAAACTTCAGAAGTGTTAAATAATTTATCTCGTTAGTATTCAACAGCTATTCGTCTGATGCTTCCTCGATAGCATTACAGTTTATGGTTAACCAACACTTATTAACCTTTCATGGCTTAAAGGAAATTATCTCTCTATTAACAATACAAAGACTCAGGACACGATTCTTGGTTCTTCGACATATGAATATGAGATCCAAATTAATGGCATCAAAGTAGATGTTAAACCCACTTTGAAAATCTTAGGCGTCACCTTGGATAAACGGCTTACCTTTAAGGAGCATATCACTGAACAGCTTAAAGAAGTTGATGCAAAGACTGTTGCCTTCAAAAGAATTTCCCGATTCATATCGGTCAACACTATGATATTATTATATAAAGCATTCATTGTCCCACATTTAGAATATTGTAGCATATTATTTATTGGTCTTGGCAAAGTGCAGGCCAATAGACTTGAAGACGCTAACTATTACATTTTAAGAACGTTATTTAAAGTTAAAAATAACAGTTATGAAAGTCTTTTAGAATTAGTTAAATCAATTACTTTAAGACGGCGTAGGTATTATCAGACATTGATCTTCATATATAAATGCCTTAATTCTATTGGTCCTTGTTATATTACTGACTTTTTAAATTCAAAACATATAGGCTATAATCTTAGGGGTCAAGGCAGCAATCTGGCTCAACCTCATTTTAATTCTGAGTGGCTGCATAAATCTTTCTCTTTCATTGCCAGTAAGCTATGGAATAAGTTACCTATGGAAGTTCGGAAAAGTGAAAACATCAAGGCTTTTAAAACAGCTTTGAAGAAGTTCGACTTAGAATTGCTTTTTTAAGAGGCATGTTTGATAACAGAGCTACCGATATTTAATTGAACATTATAATAGTCATAGTTGGGGGATTTCTTCAGTATTAGATATTTCACATATAAATCGGGTTAGAAGGGACGGTTAATTAATGATGAATTATGCGTCACAGTAGTTATAGTAGTTGGGGATTTCTTACTGCAGATTATTCGATTAGAAGGGACGGTCATAAATCATAACTTGTAAAAGATTACGATTTTCATACTTTTTATCATATGCTATAACATATTTTCTAGTAATTAGCACGTGCACGTTCTTACGAGCTTTGTTGTAAGCTCTTTTGTGTTCAACGTGAATAAATAAACTTACTTACTTACTTACTTTGACATGGACTTCGCCTTTCTGGACTAAGACTACAGGTTATAATCAATGCCATATCTTTCACGTTTGGAATAATCGTTTCTTTTGAAACTCTCCATCCTGATACTAATTATCATGTTTTGAACTTATATGCCTTACTAAACCATTTGATTTACCTTTGCATTCAGAAGTCCCCTTACGTTATTTCTCTTGATGAAATTTTTTAAAAAGTGTACGAGCATATTACTCGCTAATGTCAATATATTTGTTTCTTTTTACTTTCAGATTTTGAGCGATTATAGTATGGAAACTTTGGGTTTTGACCATCGCACTTTTCACTCTGTCCTTTGGTAAAACAATAGCAATTGTGCAAAGTTTCTGTGTTTACTGTTTTCCGGTATCGTAGAACGTTTTTCTAACATTTCATGCCCTTTATTTCCCTTTACAGAAATATCCTCGGCGAAAGGTTTGTATGTGTTGCACTCTCCAATTGTTCTTTTTTAGCGTGTCGTTTGGTTGAATAGAGTCAGTTTTAGAAGAAGTCCCTGGTGCTAATTGCGACTGAAAAACGTTTAGAGCCAAATTCAGTGAGCCGGCCCGTCTTTATGCAGAGATCGTACACAAGGGGTTAAAAAAAATAGAAATGAATAAAAGTCATAGACATTGCTCATCTGAACTGCTTTCCATTTTTCACGCTGACGTTTCATTTCACCCGGAGCTGCGCTCGACAGTCTGCGAATTTTTCCTCTTGATACACATCTTCGAGAATAAAACAAAGTTTGATTGGCCGTGCCACCGTTTAATTTTATTCGTGGCTGATTGTAGCAGGTGTCATTTTATTGCGCGCGTGCGCTCACCTTCTCATTTATTTATTTGAGGTCAAATTTACTAGATGAACACTTCAGGAATATTTTTCAAGGAAAGAAAGCAAAATTTTAAGTTGAAATATTTTCCTATTTGTTTGCTTACAAACTCACTAAATTGATAGTCACTGTGAATCTTTTTGAAAGATACAATCATGTTGGGATCAATGTAGAAAATTGAGAACGTTGTCGTTATGTATAGGTGGCTGTCGTGATGAGAAAATGGATATTGCGATTATGGGTGACAGATCAAGAAGCATGAACAAGTGGCAACGAGCATCTCTGATAAAGCTGGTCTTCAATTTGATAGACAAGGAAGGCGTTTCCTTTTCAGGAAATCATTTTGCTATCGGCACATTTGGACCAGGCGCCACCATCCATAATAACTTTAAAGACAAATTTTACTAAATAATAAGAATTTAAAAAAAAGCTTCCAGAAAAAGTTCAGCTACGAACCTAAGTATTTGGGGACGCGAACAGATCTTGCCATGGATCGTGCCGTGAATGGGTTGTTCACCCCACAAGGAGCTTGTGAGTTTGTAAGCAAACCGCCTCCCGGTTAGCTCAAAGGATAGAGCGCTGGACTGTTGTGCGGGAGGTCGAGGGTTCGAGCCCCGGCCGGACCAACACTCAGGATCTTAATATAATTGAGAAGAATTTGATACCTTTCTATAACATCAAGAAATGGTTAGATATTCTAGTCTTCTCGGATAGGGACGAATAAATTGAGGTCCCGTCTCCTGCAGGGTTGGGGTAGGAGACGTTAATTTCCCACACACGAGATTACTGTGTGGTGGATGTCCTCCCCTGGCGTGGGATGGGTGGGATATAGGGCGCACTTAATTTGGAGCCTCGCTCTGTTGTGCGACCCTCACCACACTCTGGTGAAAGTGATTAAATAAGGAGGAGACAGGCCCAATGTTAAGAACATTTTGTTCATCTTTACCGATGGAAAACCTTTTATAGCGAGGAATGACGAAAAGCCTTTGATTCCGTTCTGGAAATCCAGATTAGCATTGGAGGTAATGTAGCTGATTCCCAAAAAAACTGCTATTAACTTTCTCAAGTGCATTCTCTTGTTAGCAAGTGTATGTCTCTATGTTTGTAAAATCACGCTTCGAACCAAGTTCATGTCAGCTCAGTGCTAATCTGCAATATGATATTTGTGACTGGTGACAAAAAAGGGTAATGGCTGAAACTGGGAAAAAGTCCGTTTATTGTGTAACACCGCCTAGGACCGTACTGGGTCCAAAGTGTCTAATTAGAAAATTAGAAAATTACAATATGATATTTGTGACTGGAGACAAAAAAGGGTGATGGCTGAAACTGGGAAAAAGTCCGTTTATTGTGTAACACCGCCTAGGACCGTAATGGGTCCAAAGTGTCTAATTAGAAAATTAGAAAATTACAATATGATATTTGTGACTGGAGACAAAAAAGGGTGATGGCTGAAACTGGGAAAAAGTCCGTTCATTGTGTAACACCGCCGCCTAGGACCGTCTTGGGCCCAAAGTGTATTCGTATAACAATCCAAAGAATTCAAAATTGTAAGAGAGGACTTGTGTTTTTTATGAGACGAAGGAAGCGGCAAGTAACCAACGTTGAAGAAGCAGTAATCCATGGGAAATGACATCCCAGTGACACTATGATGAGAAAGCAGGACAAGTCTATACGGCTGTCCTTCCTGCATGTAGACCCCACCTGAAACATTTTATAAACTAAGGGGGAGACCCCCCTTGATAAAAGGTCAAAAAGGTCCTTGCGACGTCATCCAATATTAGTATCGGTGACTATTAAGATGTCATTATCGTCATTAAATTTACCACTTGTATGTGATGAAGAAATATCATCCTTTTAAATTTTATTGTCGCTAGAGAAGTATACGTAGAATATACAAAGCTCACTTTAAACTTACATAAATTTCTACTTCGAATCTATTTTACCTTTTTTATTTAGAGGAAAAACGTGAAGATAATTGCGATAGGAGTCGGTCAAAACTTATGGAATGAAAAAGAAAAGATGCGAATGATTGCTGGAAAAAGGGAACAGTCCTTCTGTACCGCGATTTTACTAAATTCTCCCTAAGTTTGGACGAAATCTTTGAAGCAATGTGTGGTAAGGATCTCCTCTCGAAGTCATCTGGTTTTATTCTCAGGGTCTGCATGTAAGGAGAATTTGCTCGTGTTTGAAGATAGGAAGTTTTGAATGTTGCTATGGTGCCTTACGTCGAAAATAAGGGCTTGAACAAGTTAGAACCCATTTGAATAGATAAAACTGTTTCTCTGTTGTTTTACAAAGAATCGAAGGTCTATCTCGCTAATTATTTAGACCATAAATGCACTCCTAAACTCTAAGAAGATCATTTCTTGTGGCTGTTCAAGCTTGAGTCAAGGTTTACTCAAGGAACTGAGAACTAAGGAAAAACATTATCATGCTATGTACTGACTTCATTGAGATAGAATCCTTTATGAGAAAAGGCACAAGCTTTGAAATAGCATACTTGTCCCAGTTCTAACTTAATCACTTTCCCCCCAGCCGACAATAAGAATTATTTTCATATAGTGTCATTCCTTTGTCCTATAATTTTCTTCTTTTAAGCTGTTGATGGTAGTTAAGCTGAGTAGATGAAGGCTGGGTTCAGTATGGTGGATTGAGAAAGATTAAAAAGGCTAACAGGACCTGTACCAGCATTCATTATAAGACATGGAGTTGTTGCTTGTTTATCCATAATCGTGTTAAAATAACCTTTGTCTAATTTCCCATTGCTTGTTATCGAAAGTAATCTCTCGCAGAATCAAAGCGGTTTGTTAAAATGCAGCTAAAATCATGCGCCCATCCTTTACATGCTGTCACTTGAGTTAACAAGCATAATAGGGCAGAAGAAACGAGTCATCATGGCCTTACCTTCTCCTCAGTTTGCTTCTTTTTTAACCAATTGACAAATTTTTTTGCTTGGATCTATTCTTATCTGTCGTAAGGTTAATAGCGATTCGCTAAAATGCAAGTAAGTTTCTGTACCTATACTTTACCAAGATAGGCACTTTCCTGTGCCCTTAATTGAAATAAGCAAGCATAAAGGCAGTATTATTTTTGTCCTGTAGCGATTGATGGTGGATACAGTGAGTAGTCTGAGTCTGAGTGCAGTGTGACATGTGGAGAAGGGAAAAAATTGCTGACAAGAACCTGCACCAATCCTCCGCCATCCTATGGTGGAAAGGACTGCAGTGGGTTAGGGCCAGCTGAAAAGACTGTTCTGTGTAACGAAGGAGATTGCCGTAAGTATTTTCACTGTCAACTTGAGTCTCCTATGGTTAATGTAACTTTAGCAAAGGAACCCATCTGAACTTGCAGCTTTTGTCTTGTTGTGTCAATGTAGCGATTGATGGTGGATACACAGATTGGTCTGAGTCTAAGTGCAGTGCTACATGTGGAGGAGGGACAAAAACACTAAGAAGAACCTGCACCAATCCCCCGCCATCTAACGATGGAAAGGATTGCAGTGAGCTGAGGCCAGCTGAAAGGAGAGTTTCATGCAATGAAGTAGAGTGCCGTAAGTCTTTTGATTGCTGCTTTACGTGTGTTGTATTACATAGGAGAAATATCTTTTAACTACATGGCCACACTCACCTTAAGTAAAACCACCATCTTCGCTCTGCATCGACATATGAAACCCCTGATACCATTCAAATATTTTTGTCAGATTGTCTGTGTTTGATATATTTTCCATCAGTAGTTTCTAATAAGTAAAAGTTAAAGTTTCCGAAATAAAACTCGGTTGATCATAAGTTCGACTTTGTTGTGAACAATATAAATATACTTTAAAGAAAGCATGAGAAAGACTATATTCAAAAAAGAAAAGAAATAAGTTATCATTACAGTTTTTTTCTTTTGCTTGGAAGCAATCTAAACTTACCCAAGGTTAATATCGATTTGTTAAAGTACAAGTAAATTGTCTTGCTTACACTTTAAAAGTTATCACTTAAATAGGCAAGCATAAGCGCAGTATCATTTGTGTCGTATAGCGATTGATGGTGGTTACACTGAGTGGTCTGAGTCTGAGTGCAGTGTTCCATGTGGAGGAGGAACACAACTACTTACAAGAACCTGCACCAATCCTCCACCAGCTTACGGTGGAAAAGACTGCAGTGAGCTGGGCCCAGATAAAAAGAAAGTTTCATGTAACGAAGGAAAATGCCGTAAGTATTCTTACCGTCACTTTGAGTGTACTATGGTTAGAGAAGTTTAATTAGAGGGAAAAGTGTTCCTGTGTATATATTCTCATCTTATAACTTTAGCAAAGAAGCAAAAATTAAATTTTAACTTTCGTTTTTGTGTGTGTAGCGATTGATGGTGGTTACTCTCAGTGGCCTGAGTCTGAGTGTAGTGTGACATGTGGAGGAGGAACAAAAATACTTACAAGAACCTGCACCAATCCTCCGCCAGCTTACGGTGGAAAAGACTGCAGTGAACTGGGCCTAGTTAAAAAGACAGTTTCATGTAACAAAGGAGACTGCCGTAAGTATTTTTAGCGTCACTTTGAGTTTACTAACTTGGGAGGAGTACGACCAAACTTCGTGTAGCGATTGATGGTGGTTACACTGTGTGGTCTGAGTCTGGGTGTAGTGTAACATGTAGATAGGGGACAAAAATACTTACGAGCCTGTGATCACAACGGCGCAAAACATTTTTGTTCGTTACTGAAATATACTTTATCTGGTCCGGTTAAGACTAAACTGCATGGAAAAATGGAAATTCTTTCGAGGTTTTCGCCGGTGGAAGAGTTTTGCTACCTGTCTGTGATGTCCTCTGAATGAAACTCACTGAAAAACAAAAGTCACTGTAAATCTTCTTCAAACATGACATCAGCCAAAGCCTAAATGGTGAAAACTGAAAACGTTGTCGTTATCCGTAGGTGGTTGTCCTCTTGCAAACATAGTCTCAGATATCGCCATTTTGGGGGACAGATCACGAAGTATGAACAAGGAATTTCGAAAAGTTGTGATTAAGCTGATTACTGACTTGGTGGACAAGACAGCTGTTTCTTCTTCAGGAAATCATTTTGCTATCGGCACATTTGGACCAAGTGCCACCATCCATAACAACTTTAAAAACCAGGTTTACCACAATGGTGAAAAGTTGAAAGACCACATCCAGAGGAAGTTAAGCTATATACCTGCGAAGTGGGGAACGCGAATAGATCTTGCCTTGGACCGTGCCGTGAAAGGTTTGTTCACCCCACGTGGAGGAGACAGGCCTGAAGCTAGGAATATGATGTTTATCTTTACTGATGGAAAAAATTTTATAGAAAAGAATGATAAACGGCCTCTTATTCCCTTTACGCAGTCATTACAAGCGCTGAAGGTAATGTAGCTGATCCTCGACAAATTGACATATTCTTTAGCAGATTCTTGTAGTTCAAGACCGGCAAGTCAGAAGATCTTACGCCCACTGTGCTCAACGTTTAGCGATATCAATTTTGGGTCTCAATATGATAAAAAGTCAGTCAAGTATTGGTTCCAGAAAGGTTTCTCTCTCTTTTAACTTGGCAAACTGATGAAGAAGCGTTGAGAAATCAGTAATGATAATTTATGAATTCAAATGAAGAGATAGTTATTCCCAGGGCCTCGTTTAAACCAGCTGCCCTGTCTAAATATTCATAATAAATAGATATAAGCTTATGTTCTGAATTTGGGGTAACGTCACACAGCCGTCGATCCCAAGAGTTATTTTCCAAGAGAAAACCCTAACCTAAAAATGTGGACGTATTTACAAGACGGAGGGCGTTTGCAAGGTCGTAAGAGGCCCTTGAGAAAACGAGCCAAGCTTCTTACGGTAGTTATAAATGAATATGAAAATGATCTTCGCATTAATAAACACTACTTAAGAAGTAGTGAAAATAGAGCCTAAAAACACTTAGCCTTGTACGGGAGTTGGACTCATGACCTCTGCCATGCCGAGTGCACTGCTCTATCAACTAACCAATTGAACTCACAAGTCCCAGCTCATATACATGATTTTCTCATATTCACAGTCATTTATTCGTCACTTCAAAGGTTCATTACGAACTAACAAAATAACTAGCTCCCATTTGGCTTGTAAGCTCAGTTGGTAGAGCTCTGCATATTCTCATATATTCACAATCGGTAATTTTAGAGATATAAACTTCCTCATCAAATTTGACAAAGAGTTGTCGCAAGTGACTTTTATACACTTCGGTCAGAAGATACGAATGCCCAAAGGTGCAATAATATGAGACTTGGTTGTTTCCACGAACGCCAAGTAAAATGTGGTTATTGTAATGAAATCTTTTACCGTCATTGTTGTATTTTTTTAAACAGGTGAAAAACGTCAGCATAGTTGTTGTAGGAGTTGGTAAAGAGATAAATAAAGCAAAAACGCAGTTCCTAGCAATTGCTAGCAAAAATGGGAAGGTCTTTCTGTACGATAATTTGCAAAAACTATCTAATGGTTTGGATGAAATCCTCGAAGCCGCTTGTGGTAAGTATCCCTTATACCGGTTTATCTCCTTGTCATCTGGTTTTGTTCTCCGTGTGTCTTAAAAAGGTGATTGCAATTTGAAAGGACAAAATAGAACGTAGGCCCACTTTCTCTTGACGAATGCGAACACGCTAATATAGTTGTATTTCACCAGCGTGGACACTTTGGTGATCCTTATAGCAACGTAGATTCGCGCACGAATAGCAAAATCAAGGCTTTGAGTCTAGTTTGATATAATTTTCTCTCTCTGAGAGTTTTTATTAGTAACGTGGAAATGCTTTTTGAATAGTAGCACTAACGGTGCTGATTAAGGATGACCAGATGTGTTTTGCTTGTTTTTTAGAATAAAGATGCTTCATATTTAGAATGTGACGTCCACCAAGAGGGAAATAACAATGCAGGGAAGCTTTAAATTAAATGTTAATTTGACAAAATTAATGTATTTGCAGATGATATTAGTGATGGGTTAGATGAATAAAACACCAATCCAGTTATATTGTCTTCGTTTTATCACCACGGAACAACTTCAGTCAGCTGTTTGAGAAAAACGGTGCTGAAGTAAACTTTTCTCAACTTCGCTTTCAAAAATGAGCACTAAGCTGAAACAAAGTTACCTCAACTTGCTTGTGTTGATATTCCCAACCGATGTCAAAGGTTTTCAAACTCCGCACATATCCCGTAAATCAAAGAGCGCTTAGATTCCTCCACTGATGATAAGTTTTATGAATTTTATGAATTTTCTTGTCCAGCCGAAGTTTTCAGCGAGATTTCTTCCACTTAATCACCTTCTAAAAACCCTACACTAAATAAAACTCATTTCTATTCCTAGTTCTTTCTGTTGTGAGTCTAACGGAACGAAAAACACACTCGCTTTTTACCGTTTATATGTTGCAAAATCACAATTTTGGGTCGTCAGGCAGTCCGCCCAGTAGTTTTTCTTTGAACCATCATCAATGATGAAGTAATGGAGACAAACTAACTCCCGAGTTAGGATTTCGAGTTAGGATTTCAAGTTGGATTTTCGAGTTAGGATTTCGAGTTGGGATTTCGAGTTGGATTTTCGAGTAAGGATGTAGAGTAGGTTTTTTCGAGATGCTTACTAGTAATCCAGCTGCGACGAATCGGCTAGTCCAATGCAGTCAACAAAAGAATTCGTGTAGGGGTGGGGTTGGTGTTTTACCTTTTTATTCTGCGACGTCACTATGTAAAGCATACATGAAGTAAGAGGCAAGACATTGAGTCTTCCTCGAACTCATTTCCCTTCGCCACTAACATGCTCCTCATTTCAAAAATGGCAAGGTTGGGAAAGCTTTGATACCAAAAGATAAACGAAACGAAAAAAATTACGATAACCGGGTGTAAATCGAAGGTAAGATCTAGAATATGATTTCTCTTGTCATATCTATTCTGGTGGTACAAATTTAGAATTCCGCGTTAAGAATTGGACAACAACAGGCAAATATATAAATCCTGTAATCCCACCATATTTTGAAGACCGAAAAATAGCACGAATGCTGCTTTACAATGCTTTCCTAGTTCCCCAACCCCCAGTAACTGTTTTGTTTTCTGCAAAAAGGCTTCATAAAAGGGGAGGCCCTTAGACTTCTCAGAACAAACTCCTCTCAAACGATATTCCAGGAGAATATTGCAAATTTCAAAGCGTATTTACTTGAGAGGCTACCCAGAGGACCTCATTACCACAACCCTCTCAGAGGCGAATTTCAAAAACAGGAAATTAGCTCTTCAACAGAAACCGAAGCCGAACCAACGAATCTTGCCTTTTGTTACACAATACCAACCATCAGTGCCAAACCTAAAGCAAATTCTCATGAAAAACTGGCATTTAATAGAAACACAACCACTACTGAGCGAACTATACAAAAATCCGCCGCTAGTATCTTACAAAAGAGGGCGGTCGCTCAAAGACATACTCGTGAGGGCCAAACTTTGAATAGGCTATTCTAAACACGCGCTGGGAGTCGTGTAGGCCTGTCAACCCCATTTAACACAAAAAATCCCGCCAAAAAATCCTAATTCGAAAATCCTAACTCGAAAATCCAACTCGATATTCTAACTCGAAATCTAACTCGAAATCCAACTCGAAATCCTAACTCGGTAAATAGGCAACCTGTGATTAATGTGTTCTTTGATAAAATCAGAATAATTTCTAATTTGAATCTTCTTCGTTTTGGTAGGAACCCTTTATTCATTCGAGGGAGATAAGCACAATTTAGCGATTAAGCATCATTTAGCGGTTAGCACAATTTACGAATAATAACATTTTTACAATAATTATCGCTCCGGTGATTATAGAGACGAGCGCGCTCTGATCGGTCGAGAATCGTGTAAGGACTTGCCATAATTACCTAGCAGGGGTGATTTTAGCTGATTCGCTAAATTTCAAAATGGGTGCCTCGCATTTTGTCCTTGTTATACAGGAATTGATAAACGCGATAGAAGGTACAATTCTTTGGAGCGCAAAAGATGCTACTAAACTTGGAGTAACATTTTTAAAAAGAAAGATATAAAGTTTTTGCCGGTTAACTTGAATAAACCTGTTAAATCCTAGTGGTAAGTGGCTACTCATCTCGATACGAGCGACCAAAACAATTTATTTTCAGAAATACTGAAAAAAGTTTCAGGCTTAGGTTTAGTGAATATTCACTTCGCCTTCAGTGAATGACTGTTAAACTGAACATGTTAAAAATGCTTGCAAAAAAAACAAAAAAAACACCGACACACTTAACTGACCTTTGAGTTTGGTAGGCCCTCCGAACCTCATCTTAATCATCTTACAGAGCTGAACGATGTGTCGTAATCCGGAGAACAGTTATCGGAGAAAATGACTCAAAATTGATCCATAGACTAGCAGCCGCCTGTTTTTGTTTATCAGACATTCAAAGATATATTAAGTAACAGTCATTGCGCCAGTCGCCTTGAGCTTTAATAAATTCAGATGGTATTTTGGGCTTGGAAAGCAAAAGTTGCGCCCCCGCGCCTAAACCTATATGGAGAGTAGCCAGAGGATTCTAGATCAACGGCACTAATAACCCTTGTGAGAAAAGAGCAAAAATGTGCATATGTTATAGGGCGGGTAGAACCAGCTGATCGAACTGAAAATAAAGACATGTCCTGCGGTACCTGGGTAATATGTAAGCAATTGGACAGCGCGACTACGGGGCACAACAAACTGCCTGGAATGCGCAGCAATGGTATGGAAAAAATGCGTTCCTGAAACTGAATAGTTTTGGAGGCGCGAACGATGCGTGGAAACTGACGAACATCTGACCGTAAACTGACTTTAGTCGAGGCCGCACGATCAACAACTAAATTAGACTTTCGTAAGAATGTCTAAAAAGCCGTTAAGAAAAGCGTCCACATGGCGACGTGCAAAGGATTGGAAAAATCAAAAAGGGGGACAAGGCGTAATAACAAACGCGGAGTAATTGGCGCCTTGCGCTTGACTGCCGTGCTTAAGTACCGTTTAGTTCCGTCTAACAACAATTTATAACGATGATCAGCACCCCAAGCCAATTCATGACCTAGAGGTTTATGCAATGTGTTTGATACTAATCAAATGATTCAAAATAGTGCCATCAGCGCGGCCGAGTAATACCAAATATGCTATGTAACGCGTAACTAATTTAACAGTCACTGGGAAAGGAGCAAATGAAACCTTGTCGCAAATCGCAATATAACTCTGTGTATGCGAGTTCAAGTTCCTTTGGGTAGAATCGGCGTATGTAGCATCCATCGAGGCACGGCCAAGTGAATCCAAGGCCAGAAGATCAAGTGCCGGTTGAGCTGAACGTCGACGATCTGGGGAAAAGTCCTGAGGCTAATCGATGGTGCTTTTCTTAGCCGAACTTTCTTGTCTTGATGCGCACGTGGTGGCTGATGAAATTTGATTCGGTGCTTGTGCGACAGCTTGGCGCAAACGAAGAACCAGCTTCTCATTCTGTTCTTTAACCAACTTCAGCTCTCTACTGAGTCGATATTGTCTGGCTGCAGATGGCGATGAATGTCCAGTGAAGGCAAATGGCCTTGTTTCGTGATCGTCAGCTGGATCGCATACTTGATCAAGATGCTCGAATAGATTAGGTTGCGGCGACGGTGGAAATAGATAATCGTCTTGTTGAGATTTTATCTTGGATCTTTACTTGGATTTCTGTGACATGACTGCTTACGAAAGTGGAACACAAAACGTTAGAGATTGACTAAGGTCGAGAGGACGGTCGTTCCGGAGTGAGATGAAAGCGTTGACTGGCCCGAAACTGGCTCGGCGATAGAGCGATCTGAAACCCGATACACTGAAACAACTAAGAATAACGGGTCAGGAAGGGTGTTTTCTATGGCAATTATTCATCATCACTCCGGGTGATCACTGTGCCATTGCCTTACATGTAAGCTATAGGCAGCGTATTTTTCTTATTCCTCGTGTAGCGATAGGCCTAATTTGAACTTCGATCTTCAGAAATGATTAATAAAGATGGTTCATGTACTAGTTTGCCACAAACGAGGGTCAAAGCAAGCTGACCTCCCGGCCCATGAGGCCTGGTTTTCCAAACAGTACTGGTAATCAGTGCCTAACACATTCTCGGCGACTGTTTCAAATTCTTAGATTTTTTAATTTCAGCGAGAGCAAATGATTCCGTTATACACGGCATTGACTAGTTTAACACAACACGGAAGAAAGAGCCAAAGCAAATTCAGCCGTCGCTTACGCTAATTCGGCTTTGCAATGGCCAGAATGTTACGTTCCGTTCTCTCGGAAATCCTATGATGTATCATATTATCCGTTCTATAGAATTCCCCTGGGAACCTTTAACAATTACTTTGAATCTTGAATTTCAGCTGAAATATTTCCTGGTCATCGTTATTTGATGAAGTTAAGGTTTTATTTTTTCATTGTGCATTTATCAGCGTTAATTATGTTGCCATGATTCATGATTCAATTGGAAAATCTTGGCCCTTTCACCTGTTTTTTTCTTTTAGAATGGGGATGGGAAAGCATTTGTGCAAGGTACCTTTCCTATGAGATGGTACCAATATGATTTTTTCAGGGTTTTAGCCCTTAATCAATTGAAATCCAACCTTTCAAGGTTGTAGTTCCCAGATCGAACAGGTGAACCATGGTGTGGTCTCATAGCCACTGGTGAAATCGCACGAATTCCAATCATTAATCGCTAATAAATAACGTAAACCAGTGCACTCAGAGACATTCCTTTTTATTCATATTTATTGTCACTAACTACAGTTTGCAAATACAATCAGTCCCGGTACTCCACTGGTTGTAAAAAGGAAAAAAATGACTCCGACATGGTAAATGCTAGGTGGCATTTTCATTCTGGAAATTGAAAAAAAATTTCATCAATTCATATATTTTCTCAATATCATTCACTAAACGTTCCCTTTTCGTTTTGCACCAACTCTGCCATAATGTTAGAACAATGCTAAAACTCTCACGAGAGATTCCCATGTTACTTCCTATGGTAAATTATACAGCAAGCATTTGATGAAAGAAGGCGATTTTATCATCCAGCTGAAGTAATCTAAAATAATATTTAGGAAAACGTAAAGTAGAGTTTTAATGTAATATTGGTGAATGAAGTATTTTAAATCGAGTGTTAAAAAAGCTTTTTCATTTTCTGGAAAATTAACTTACTCGAAACCATTAATGTCTATAACGGAGTTATATTTTTGTGTTTTACATGTCACCTTACCAGAACAAGCTTTTGCTTTGATTTCTTCAATCTTCTCTTTAAGTTTGTCGAAGTCCTCCACCTGTACCACGTTACCTCCACCAGCGATCTGTTTCAGGGTTTCTATTTCTACCCTCTTGCCAATTCCCACAGCCACGGTACTAACGTTCTTTTTCTGTTGTTGGCAGAAATAGAGGTAATATAAGGAGACATTTGATATAGGAGAATTGAAGTATCTACGCTCTGACTTGAATGGGGGGCAAGGAATATTAAGAAAGAAATAAACGAACCAAACTTACCAAACTTACCAAATTTAAAAAATTTAATTTAAAAATCTAACTTGCCAAATTAGGATCATTGGGGCGAATATACTATTAGCTGAAAAACTGATTTAAATTAATTCTAAACGGATACCATAACACTTTTTCAAATACAGTGACAATGTCTACATATGCGAGTTGCATAGTGACACAAGTCGGTACCACCATTGTAAATTGGCAGTACGCTAATTGGTGTTACAAAAAAGAAAATTAAAATGTAGAAAAGAAAAATGAAAGTAGCCTGTCAACGGAACTTGCATGGGAACAATAGAGAACTGTAATTCATTATGACTGACAGTTACCAGTAAATAGTGACTCACTTTAAATTCGTTTTCTATTCTCGCAGCAAATGCCTCGAAATTGAAGCTTTTGCCGGGATGTGTTGGCTTTCCATCTGTAAACACAATCATGACATTCGGTTTGTCTGGTCTGTCTCCCCCTCCCTCGGAAAACAGCTCGTCTAATGCCATTTTTAAAGCCAGATCGGTGCGAGTTTGCAAATGAAGTTTTACAGGCTCATCGGCTATTCTCTCTAAGAGAGCTTCCTTGTCATGGTATTTTGAATTCGCGAAGGAAAACGCCAGGTCCGCATTCTTGTTAAAAGTGATGAGACCGAAGTGATCTTCTTCGGTTGCCGGGTTAGATTTCTCCACGAGGTCACACAAGAAGACGATAACTTTTTCCAGATAAGATTTTCCGACACTCTTGGATTTGTCGAGTACAATGCCAATGTCAAGTCCAGCTGTACATGGAGGACCTGTGAAAAAGTAACTTATTGGTGATGATTAAGTTGCAATGATTCATTCAACTCTCTATCTATTGTTGAACTATGCTCCATTCACGCACCTTGTCCGAGAAGCTTGGCAAGAGTTATGTTTTTATTTCTAACCGTACTTCGTCTTTCGATCTACCATTACCAAATTATCGGTCCAAGGAAACTGATTGCATCGATGTATGTATTATTTCTTGTGGTGTTTTGCAAATCAAACCAGAAGGTGGTAAGTTCGAAGCGCGGTAATGAAATAGAGAGAGATGTAAAAGAGATCGAGCAGAGTTTGGTATCTCCCTGATAAACCCTGAAAATAAATTTAAAGTATCTTAAAGAAATAGTAGTTGCCGAAGCTAGGTATGCGTTTGAATAACTTGAACTACTTGCAGAATAAGGCATCACGTCTCGCGTATCTCATTCGACGCACGTATGGAAACTGTAAAAATAAAATAACAATGCTCTAAAGTGCCCATAATGTCAAAAATCGTTTTTCGCTCATCTAATTCTACATTTCGCCAACTGAACGCGATTTTTTTACGAATTTTTACAAAGTTCAAAATTCTATTTTCTTGCAGTCGACCCTGGCCGCTGATCACAAGAATAACTTGCTCAAAATGACCACGTGACTGATGTCTGTGACGTAGGTTCAGGAACCTCACTTGACCTTAAAGTGCATATAAATACACTGGTCGAGTGAGGGTCGTTTACGATATTGTGAGCTTACGATATTGTGACCACTCTGAAGCCAATTCCCACTTTTTTTCAAGTCAGAGAAGTAACAAACCAAAATCACGTGTTCCTGAACCTACATCACGACTCACTTTAAACCGAGGAAGACTAATGCGAATGGTGGGCCAAAATGGCGGCAAATTTGAATGTCTAATAAATTAGAAAAACTGCGTTTTATCCAAATCGAAAATTTTTTTCGCAGAAGTTCATTTGGTGAAATGTAGATTTAGATGAGTGAAAAACATTTTTTGACATTGTGGGCACTTTAAGAGTCTTGAAATACATTTCGCTCTTCGAGCCTTCAAGCCTCTTCAAGATTCTTAAAGCATTGTTCTTTTATTTTTACAGTTTCTATACGTGCGTTGAATGTGATACTCGAGACCTGATGTCCTATTCTGCAAGTAGTTCGAGTTAATTTTAAATTAGAAAAATAATAACTTTGTCTTCACCGAAACAGCGTCAACGAGTCTTACGATGATTTAAATACTCACGACATATTCCTTCATTGCAAAGAACTGTTTTTTGAGCTGGTCCCAACTCACTGCAGTCGTTTCCACCGTGAGATGGCGGAGGATTGGTGCAGGTTCTTGTCAGTATTTTTGTCCCTTCTCCACATGTCACACTGCATTCAGACTCGGACCACTCAGTGTAACCACCATTAGTTGCTACATAAAAAAAAGGTCATTCGAATCGAAAGCTGTTAGTTAAGAGCGTGTCCATGAAAAAACCGGGCAGGGGGCGATAAACCTCAAATCGCCGATTTGACTCAAACTTGGCACAAATGCTAAGTATCATGAGTTAACAACTGCGTGAAATTAATAGTCAACATATTCAATTCCCTGGGAGAAATTGGGTCCCCCTGGGAAAACCCCTATTTCCTGCAGTTTGTGCATAATTAATTAGTTAACTTTGCATCGCTGCTACGACAAACTGAAAATCCGTCAGCCAATCCAAACAACTGGGTTGTATTTTATATCTATCAGATGTCTAAAAAATTAAATTTTTTTAACTTTTTCATTTCATTTCTTCTCTTACCTCTCGCTTAAGTAAAGACGACTTTTTCTGGTTTTGACAAAGTCCGAAAATAAGGGTATTTTAAGGCCCAATATCTCCGATGAGCAACCACTTCTGATCATTATTCCCATATGGGCAGTGAAAGCCATCACTGGACTTCCAAAGTTAATAATAAAATTTTTGGGCAATTTATTTCGTAGCTCGTGGTGACGTGAAATTTACATTTATTTCCCGCTTTTTAGTCTTTATCGTCAAAATTCCGTACACCACATCTTTGTTTTATTAACTTGAAATAACTTGAAATTTATAAGAAATTTCCCAGAGAGTATCATTTAAACATGAACGAGGAGAGAATGTTTGAATAGCGCAAGTTGAGCCATTTTGGAGAACTTTTTTCGCAGCCATATTTTGATTATTCTCGAGGAAACGCAGCAGTTGATGATGAACATCAAGGGCGCATATAGTCGACATTTCTGACAAGAAATCTAGCAAGAAACTTAATAGTACATACATGTCTCTGTGGGGCCTCAGTTGCAACTTTTGACTTGATATCATTTGTTAACAATGTACCAGATTCGACTTGCTTCGTTGCCTTGTTGAAATATTAAACGCAGACAGAGCTCTCGGAAAGATCCACCAAAATGATTGGTCTTTTACGGCGTGATACTTATCGTATTACGTGACAGGTGTTGGTGGCAAAAAGATAATTTGATGCCCTAAAAGCTGAAGTTACTCAAAAGGACAATCCGCCATCTTCGATCAGATCGCGCCTGCAGTTTTGTCCAGCGGTCAGCTCACATTCATTTGGCATGTTGTGTTTCTAGTCTACAGAGTTTAAAATGTAACAAAGATTAACGGCTAACAAAATATTTGACTCGTTATTTTTTAAGCCTGAGATAGTTGCTGGTTCACCAAAAAGCAAATAAGCCGGTCATATATTGGTCTCCTATCAGCACAGGGAAAGAAAAGAAAATGGTCAAAAAACTGACATGGGGTTAACTACGGGCTCATGCAATTTTGTTGGTCTTTGAAAAAATCTACTTGCGCTTATTTATTCCAAATTGCACTCGAAATCATGTGATTATGTATTAATAATATACATGAAAAAATACGAGTTAGCTTCTCATAACTATACAGAAATTATTTTTGCGCGCCTCGCGCGCAAAAATAATTCATTGAAACCGTGCAAGTGACATTGACCTTGACATTGACCAATCATCCTGACCAATCAGAATGTCTGGTTTGTTACCTTCGTTGCACTGAATTAACCCTTTCTGCTCTGAATTAACTTTCTTCTGCACTGAATTACCTGAAAACTGCATTCATCTTAACTAACTGAGTAACTTTTTCGTGTATATTATTAAAAATGTAACAAAGATTAACGGCTGACAAAATATTTGACTTTTTTATTTTTTAGGCTTGAGATAGTTGCTGGTTCACCGAAAAACAAATAAGCCCGTGATATACTGGTCTCCTCTCAGCACAAGGAAAAAGAAAATGGTTAAAAACCTGAAATGCATATAGAAATCACTTACATATAATTTATCTAAGGTTTACTGCATACATTTGATATGTAATCTCTTGTAGCCGTCTATTGTAATATCTGGCTCTTCGTCGAGATGTACCTTAGAAACTGGTCAATTGTAAAAGTGCAGATTATTACTCAAAGGTGGGGCGAGGAAAGGGGGGGGGTTAACAATCGATTTCGTAGTAAGTATCAGACAGAAGTGTAATAGCCGCTCTTAAAGGTTACAAATAATAACCGACAATCCACTAATATTATCATCAAAATCCGGAAGAAAACCTCCTTCGTGTGCAGACGCTTCTACTTTTCTTAGTGACTCAAGTAGGCCGGACGCTATGTTTCCCTGAACTCCTTTTAAATCCGAACATATTAAAATGCACAGTTGGAAAAGCAATTGATAAGAGAAACTGTGTACCATGAACGTCAGCATGCATTTCAAGATTGTCGGAGTGTCAGACTCAGCTACATTGTCAGGTTAAAGTGAATACAGGAGAGCAGGAGCTTGCCACACCAACTCTCGTGCTTTTGCAAACATCCCAGGAATAAAGTGATGGGAAAGGCAACTAGAATCTTCTCTTTCACATTTCGTGGATCCTCGTGTTTTCGCAAACGTCTCTGAGGTTGCCAGGGGGCAAACATAGCAAGTTACTACAAGAAAGATTACAGTAAGCAAAAATTTGCAACCGAAGCACCACAGAGACATGTATGTACTATCAAGTTTCTTCTTAGCTTTCTTTTGTCAGAAATTCCGACTATATGCGCCCTTGATGTTCATCATCAACCGCTGCGTTTCCTCGAGAATAATCCAAATATGGCTGCAAAAAAAGTTCTCAAAAATGGCTCAACTTGCGTTATTCAAACATTCTCTCCTCGTTCATGTTTAAACGATACTCTCTGGGAAGTTTCTGGTAAATTTCAAGTTATTTAAGTGAATAAAACAAAGATGTGGTGTACGGAATTTTGACGATAAAGACTAAAAAGCGGGAAATAAATGTAGATTTCACGTCAGCACGGGTTATGAATTATATTGCCCAAAATTTTTTAAATTGATTTTGGAAGTCCAGCGATGGCTTTCACTGCCCATATAGGAATAGTGATCAGAAGTGGTTGCTCATCGGAGATATTGGGCCTTAAAATACCCTTATTTTTGGACTTTGTCAAAACCAGAAAAAGTCGTCTTTACTTAAGCGAGAGGTAAGAGAAGAAATGAAATGAAAAAGTTAAAACAATTCAATTTTCTAGAAGTCTGATAGATATAAAATACAACCCAGTTGTTTGGATTTGTAGACGGATTTTCAGTTTGCCGTAGCAGCCGGGAAATGGGGGTTTTCCCAGGGGGACCATATATCTCCCGGGGAATTAAATATGTTGACCTGTTATTTTCACACAGTTATTAACTCATGATACTTAGCATTTGTGCCAATTTGAGCCAAATCGGTGATTTGAGGTTTATCGCGCCTGCCCGGTTCTGCCCGGTTTTCTCGTGGACACGCTCTTAAGTTGTGATCTTTTGCTAAAGTTATAACATATTAATTGGTTCGCCCTGAAAATAATTAATTAAAAGAAAAAGTAATCATGTCTTCACTGCGTCAGCGAGTCTTGCGATAATTTAAATACTAAATACTCACGACATATTCCTTCATTGCATGCAACTGGTTTTACAACTGGTCCCAGCTCACTGCAGTCCTTTCCACCATAGGATGGCGGAGGATTGGTGCAGGTTCTTGTCAGTATTTTTGTCCCTTCTCCACATGTCCCACTGCACTCAGACTCAGACCACTCAGTGTATCCACCATCAATCGCTATACACACACACACAAAAAGGAACTTCTCGTATGCTTGTTTTTTCAAGTCACTGTGATAACTGGTTAAGTTCAAACTAAAAAAAATCATTTGCATTTGAACTAATTGCTATTAGCCTTAGGAAAGATTAGATTACATCTAGGCAAAAGAATTCTTGGATGGACGACTAGGCAGTCAGGTAAAAAAAGAATCGAAGGGAGATGAACGTAAGGTTTCTCACTGAAATTTATCTTTTTCTTTACCTTATTATCTGGCTATAATTTGCCACTCTTTTGTATTAAATTTCATAATGCTTTTTTATTATACATCTTTCACGGTGTCGTTTTCATACTTTCCTTCAATTTAATTTGTACTGTTCATCACAAAGTCCTCTCTGTTACCAGCAAATTGGCAGACCAATCTCGGGTACTATACAACTTATCAATTGCAAACTCCCGATGGCTTGTTAGCTCAGTTGGCAGAGTACTGCGCCGGTATCGCAAAGGTCATGGCTTCAAATCCCGTACGGGCCTAAATCTTTTTCAGGCCTTATTTCTACTACTTCATAAGTAGGGTTTATCATTATGGGGATCGCTTTCGTACATCCCGGCGGTAACTTGTTAAACTCAGGCAGTTTCCTGGAAAATATATATATAATCACAGAATTGTGATTATATATATGAGGAATTTTTGTGCTCGTTATTCAGGAAAAAGAGAGCAGCGGGAAAAATACATACGGCATTTTGCTTCGTTGCACGAAACTTTCTTTACAGCTGGTCCCAGTTCACTACAGTTCTTTCCACCGTTAGATGGCGGGGGATTGGTGCAGGTTCTTGTCAGTATTTTTGTCCCTTCTCCGCATGTCACACTGCACTCAGACTCAGACCACTCAGTGTAACCACCATCAATCGCTAAGCAAACACAAAAAGACAAAAGTTGCGAGTCCACTTGTGCTTCTTTCCATAAGTTACAGCATATGACCCGAGAACAAAAACCTCTTTACATTTAATCACACCATTTCAACCATAGGAGACGCAAAGTGACAATAAAATACTCACGGCATTCTGCTTCGTTACAAGAAACGGTCTTTTCAGCTGGTCCCAGTTCACTGCAGTCCTTTCCACCGTTAGATGGCGGCGGATTGGTGCAGGTTCTTGTCAGAGACTTTTCTCCTCCGCCGCACGACACGCTACATGTAGATTCAGACCACTCAGTGTATCCACCATCAATTGCTTTCAAGAGAGAAAAAATGAAAGCATGACTTTTACTTGATTATGCACCAGTCAATGTAAATCCCCGCACCCCCCCCCCCCCCCTCCAGCCGGGACATAGCGGGGCATTTGCGGGGAATTTTCCGTTATTTGACAAGCGAAAGGGCCGCAGGTATCAGGGACTTTGACCTCTTTTGCACGTCATCCAAGAACAGCGGGGGAGTGGACCGGGGTATTTTCCACCGAAGTAGACTGGGTCAAGATCGCTTGTGCGGCAAGATGGCATTTTTTTGGCTATGAAAAGAAGGTAATAGTCGTTTTATCTTAATCACCTTATATCTTTGGCTGAGTATGCCATCCGTCCTTAAGTTCTTTGTATAAGTCTAAGAACACATAAATGTTTTGTGAACAAAAGGTTTTTCTTCAAAAGGTATTTTTTGTTTTGTGAACAAAAATCTTTTGTCACAGTTTTTACTCGTAACCCCCTAACCCTAACCCTAACCTACAGGACACTGGTATTGCGATGAGTGCCAACTGAGGGTTGACCAGGAGTAGGTCTTCATTGGAAACAAGAAGGTGGAACAGGAAAGTTATATGCGTTCTTTAAACCCATTCTATGAAACTGTGTCTGTTCAAATTGTGAAATACATTTTTGAACTGCTTTTACTAACACTTAACCCTCTTCTACTAGCATGTAGAATTTAACATTTCTCTTAAATGTTAACAGTAGACTATAAATACACCACAAACATTTTTTACTATTTTGAAAAGCATTGTATGCGGTGACGTGTGTTACTTGACAAATAAAGTTTAAACCCTTTACATTAGCCTGTGTCTTCCACTCAACAAGAGCGGGGGATGTGAGCGGGGTCGTTAGCTTCAATTAGAGGAAAAACCTGACCTTGGGGTGCTTGGCATTTTGCAACTTTAGAAGTGAGCGCTTGTCAAATTCCCCGCTATTTCCCGGCCGGGGGGGTGCGGGGGTTTACATTGACTGGTGCATTAGGAAGCTGTAAGGGCATATTAAATGTTTTGACTAAACACTGTTGTAAACACCAATGTACTTTCACTGACTCATCGTTACTCATAACATCTCAAAACCACCCCTTCATTCACTTGCCTGGCTGGTCCGTTTCAATCATTTATACTTGAGACATACACAGAGGATGCACTCAGAAATAAGATCGACACCATTTTCTTTGCACGTCACCACCAATTCTATTTGTTACTCCCCTTACCTAGCAGTTTTCTGTTTTTAATGAGCTAATGAACGTCTTCAGCTTGTAGGCAACAACGTAATAATTCCCTCTGTGGTGTAATGGTACTTACCAGATTACTTACGTATGTATTTTCAGTGAACGAATAAGCTTTCTCAAATTCAATTATTTCCTTTTGTAAATCATCATCTTCCTCTTAAATGCAGAGGCGCCAGTTTATGTTTTAAAACCCAATGATGTTTCAAGTAACTGTTATTTCCAACATAAATTGAGAAGATCTTTCTGAGCTCACCACAGGTAGCTTCTAGAATATCGTCCAAATGTCCAGAGAGGTCGTCAAAATCAGGATACAGAAGCACTTTTCCATTCTTTCCTGCAATCTCTGACATTGTCTTCTTTTCTTTGAAAACCTTTTTCCCTACTCCAACGACAATTATGCTCACACCTTTCCTCTGTTTAAAAACAAGAGAATGAAACTGTATCCAAGTCACAAAATGCAAGGCTCTTATATGAGGTTCGTGTGCAAGTTGAAATCTTCGGGATGGTTCTTCACAAATTCTGAAGAAAGTTTACTAAGATCCAAAACTAATTTTTTTTTGGCGGCTTTCTTATTTCACGTCTACCTCTGAATATATAAATATTTCATTACTGTCGGAAACCTCTCAGTTAAACTGGTCTATTTGTTTTTGTTTTTGTTTTTTACCTCCAACACCTCAGTGGTATTCTTAAACGGAATCCCAGGTCGTTTATCCCTCTTTGACTTATAAGGTTTACCATCTGTAAACATGATTATGAAGTTCTTCGCATATGGCCTGTCTCCTCCTTGTTCGGTAAACAACTCTTTGGAGGCAAGACCCATGGCAAGATCTGTTCGTGTTCCCCAGGCCTTAGGTATCACGCGTAATGTCTTCTGAACAAAGCGTTTTAATTTGTCTTCTTCGTGATATGGTTTATCGTGGAAACTGCTCTGAATAGCGACTTCCTTTGCAAACGTGATGATGGCAAAATGATTTCCTGAAGAGGAAACACCTTTCTTTTCCACCAGCTCATCGATCAGTTTTATCTTTTTACTTCGCTGCCGCTTGCCTATACTTCTTGAAATGTCTTCCAGTATCGCGATATCCAATTTTTGATCAGGACAGTCACCTAACGATAGATAGTATCATTTTTATCAATGATTTATCCCTTACATGGTCTAAATGCATACTTATTTCTATAGATAGATTAACTCGTTGTCCAGGATCCTGAGGGGAACATGAGTAAAGACATTTGCTGGCCTTAAGCAAAATATCTGGTATATTGGTTCTATTGGTTTCCTCTATCTATCCCTTTATGCATAGATATCGGTAATGTGCACGATATTCTCTAATGTTAAAGCTAGTTATCTTCACCGCAAGCAGTGAACCTGTTAACATTTACAGATGACAATGTGTTCAAGGAAACCGGCTTTGTCAACGATTCGGCAAAGCGAGTCTTCGACAGATGTAGCTGTACTTAAAAATAACAGCATGATGATCACTAAGGAGAAAAGTGCACGTTTCTTGCAGTCTTCTTTCAGCCACTGCATCGCGCACAGATTTCCACGATGGGTTCAATATATTGACTCTTGTCTTCATTTTCCTTACCTAATTCAAAAAATCAAATTTTCTCCAGGAATTTTAAATAAACCAGCTTTAGTGTTCTCGTTTCAAAGACACCATTATGGCGGATTGTAAACAGCTAATGAGATATTCTTATTTACTGCATGGTGCATTGAATTCGATTACCAAGGAAAGCCCCTTTTGCACAAGAATGGTGTCTGCTATTCGAGAAAACAACTGGTTCACACTTTTAGCTGTACATATATCAGGGAATGGATGCAAGAGTTGCTCTCGACTGCTCTATATCGGGCGTGCCCTCTAAACTTTCCACGTGCATCCATACATCAGAGCCAAGCATAAACTAATTGTTTCATGTTCCAGGGCTGATGACACTCGTTAGGTAGAAACTTTGTAGTCCCATATAATTACGTTAAACATTTAGGAAGATTACGAACCTTCCGGCTGAGGTGCAGGTATTTCTTCTGCAAGGAATAAACGATCGATTAATGTGGGTAATTATCACTTTACAGTACCTATTAGATTATCACAGTTGTATTAATAATAATGATAACGATAATAACGTCTTCCACGGTGACAAAGGATGCTCCTTTTATTGAAGGAGTACTCAGAAATGAAACGAAGACGGCCATGTAGCTAGAAACCTATCTACAAACCAAATCTATGAATTTATCTCCTAAAAATCCGTCAAAAAGAATTCCAACAAACGTAAAATGAATATAGCTTGGTGCAATTTTTTCCAGGTGTTCTATTGTTAGCTCTGTACGATTTTCTGATTGTTTGCAGTCGACTACTCCGCACTTAAGGTGGCCCCTGGTAATTTTATTTTATTTTAAGGCTCAGTAAGCCCCTTTAATGTTTACTTACCAATCGCTAACAGCTACGCCGAACGGTTCTAGTTAACAGACTCTTAACACTACCGGCCGATTTAAAGAAAATGTGTTTACCATACAAGGTCAAAATAACTATTCTAAACACACTGAAAGATAAAGCAATTTGACAAGGACAGCTTACCACATGTAGCTTTCACGATGTCGTCCAAATGTCCGGGGAGGTCATCAAAATTAGGATACAGAAGGACTTTTCCCTTCTTGCCAGCAATCTTGGACATTGTTCCTTTTTCTTTACGTACGTTTTTACCGACTCCGACAACAATTATGCTCACATTTTTTCTCTGTTGAAAGACAGTGATTCTGATTTTAACAAGATTCTGAGCTGCAACTATCACTCTAATATCAGCTTAACGCACGTGTTCAAATTTTGGAACGTTCTGAAGTTTTCGCGATACTTCTTCGAAAATCAAATTCGGAAGAGAGAATTCAAAGTTTCTCTGGTATAATTTTTGTCGTGCCAATTTCCATAAAACGATAGACGAAATATCATTCAAGTTGGTCTGTATTCATTGTTTGGTATGGTATTTTCTACAGCAAAGCGTAGAAACTTGCCCTCAAACAAAACGAAGAGCGAAAACGGAATCCTTTCAGTTAAACTGGTCTGTTTGTTTTTTTACCTCCAACACTTCAATGGAATCCTCAAACGGAATCTCAGGTCGTTTATCCCTCTTTGACTTATAAGGTTTCCCATCTGTAAACATGATTATGAAGTTCTTAGCATCTGGCCTGTCTCCTCCTTGTTTGGTAAACAACTCTCTGGCGGCAAGATCCATGGCCAGGTCTGTTCGTGTTCCCCAGGCCTTAGGTCTCACGCTGACTTTCTTTTGAACAAAGTGCTTTAATTTGTCTTCTTCGTGGTATGACTCGTCGTTGAAATTGCTTTCAATAATGTCTTCCTTTGCAAAGGTTATTAGAGCAAAATGATTTCCTGAGGGGGAAACACCTTTCTTTTCCACCAGCTCATCGATGAGTTTTATCTTATCACTGCGTTGCCTCGAGTTCATACTTAGTGATACGTCAGCCAGAATTGCGATATCCATTATTTGATCTTGACAGCCACCTACCGGTAGTAACATGATTAATTATTAATTATTAATTATTATCCTTTTGTGAGTCGAAGTGCAAACAAAGTTACGCAGCCTGAGGAAAAACTTCGTGTCTCGTATGTTGCGCATGGTTACAGCACAGATTAAAGTTGGCCTTTAAGATAGCGCACGACATAATTGTACTGAGCCGATACACTCTTAGATATCTGTTGCGTATAATTGGGTCTGATATTCATGAGAAAAATGCAAAATAACAAACCTTCTGCCTGAGATAAATCTGGGAATAAAAAAAGAAATGAAATACTTTTCATTATAATACCCAAAAACAATATAAAATAAAATTTTGATGCTGGTAGCGTCCTAAATGATGTGGTCCTAAAGATCTCGAGGGCAACTAAAAAAGAAATATTTTTTAGAACAACTAGAATTATAACATAGATGTTAGAGCGCAGACAAAGCGTTAAAGGATAGTTTGACTGGTGACCAACCCAAGGCAAAGTGACATTGTGGAAACAACCCTACAGGTCTTTTAAAAACCCGTATAGTTATGAATAGTGATGGTGATGATTATAATATAGATAATGACCATGTATCAGTGACTGAAAAGAACGTTTGATCGGGTTGTTTGATCTCCCTAATAAGATGCCGGTTAAAACAATTATAATCTCTTATGATAACTCGAACCCTGCTAGCTCGAATCATATTCCTTTCCATTGGGAGTTTGAGTTAGCGGAGTTCCTTTGTAGATGATTCCTCTGTAAAAAATTTATGCATAAAATGCTTCCTACCTGAAGACAGGGCCAAAGTTAAGATGATACAGACCCAAAAAGTTTCCATTGTCAACAATTGCTCGAATTCTGGAAGACAATAGCAGTGAACATTAATTCAAAGTGTGGCATGTGCATGCTTTCATTTATGATTAGATTCCATGCATGATGCACAAAACTACTATTGCAAATATCACCCATATTAGGGAGCCCTCGGCCCCTTCATTAAAATTGATTCTGCTACATCAAAACGCTGGTCACTTTGTTTGTTGGCTTTTCAGACACAACTCACCAGGTGTGATGTTCGCCGGAATGAAAAGCTTTGTTGAGTGACTTAGAATATGATTATATCGGTTGGATTTTGTGATGACCTTACGTCATGCCAGTTAAACTCCAAACTACAAAACGGTCCCTTACAAAATGCTCATCTTCTCCAAGTTCTTTGCCATAATATCATCACTTGACATTAAACAACCTGGTCACCTTTTACTGACGACTACACCGAAGACGTGATGTTTTTAGCATTAAATCCTAAGCGATTAATATGAGAAAATATCGTCGAATTATCCATCACGCGATCTAACTTATTCTGTCATAAATACGATGATTTATTCTTGAACAACAGGTTTTTAATGAATACTTAAGAAGCGACTCATTTTTTGTTACTATTTTCCTCATGCAGTAAATGGTTTGAACCCGGGGGTAACATGTGAAGGTGTAGTCTGATCGTCCGGGTGAGTGTAGTCCTGAGAAGGACTGTTGTCGGTGGCAGTGACTGACGTTTCGACAACCTGTGCGGAAGTCATCATCAGAGTCAAGTGATTGATTGTTGTCAGTAGAATGACAACAATCTGACAACAATCAATCACTTGACTCTGATGATGACTTCCGCACAGGTTGTCGAAACGTCAGTCACTGCCACCGACAACAGTCCTTCTCAGGACTACACTCACCCGGACGATCAGACTACACCTTCATATTTTCCTCATAGCAACACTAATGACCAAAAGGGCATATTTCTAAATTCGAAACTGTCAATTGTTATGAAGATTGTTAAAATATAGGAAACGGGTGACTTAAAGGCCACGGATTCGAACCACTCATGTACATCCCTGAAACGTCATGCCAACCAGGTGGGCTTCTGAAGTGAAGGACTGTACTCCGATTTTTTTGCATTTTTTTTTTTACTTAATACGTATCTTTACCATCGTTTCCTATTCGCCGTGGGCTGTAACAGGTCGCGAAAATGTTGGGAACGCTTTTGAAGGTTTATTAAATGTTCTTCGCAGCTGGAGTGTGTGTATCACGGCTCGGTGATTTTCCCACAAATTGAAATCTCCTCTCGGGTCGTTGATCACAAAGAAATTAAAGAGTACGCAAGGGTGTTTTTGCATTTTTATAGGGCAGCATTTCTGGGTGGTTCTACATGGCCCCATTATCCTTTAGCTCCAATTCCTTGTTCGATCAATACTATCACACTCTTTCGTTTGCTTGCTCAAAAATACACATATTTTCAAGAAACTGGATGATCAATCGCTTCTCAGCAAATTTTGATCACGATTCGTTTTGATGCGAGGCTAACATAACAACGAGACAGCTTCTTACAAACACCCTTCTATCTAGCTTAAATGCCTTAGACCTCCTTGTAAATGAGAATGTTGACCATGTTCCTTACACGTATCATTGAATGATAATCAGTAAGAAGATTACGTTTTTTGTGCAGTTTTTAATAAGTATGACCATCCAGGTTTTTTAGATCTGAGATGAGATTACATTTACGTCTTTTTATCAACTTTAATTTACGCTGGTTAAGGACTTAGCATTAAACCAGTTATCTGAAAGCTGTTTCCATCTCATCATAGTAAAATCAAACTTTTCTAACCCTTGTTACATCGTAGAGCACACTGCACCATGGAGTGGAGTTTTTACCCTTAAATTAAAAGTCACGTAACAAGGACAATTTTCGACAGCACCCACCAATAGTTACGTCCATATGCTAATGTACTTGCAATTGTTTATTGGGCTGGAACACTATTTCTCGGATAATGGAAACTTCAAAGAGGTACTGGTACAAAAGAATGAAAGCAAACGCACTTTTGAAATCTTTTTTCGACCGACCCCAGATGTAGTTTAAAGACATATTTACTACCGATAATGTCCTCATGGCGCCATTAAAGGTGTGCTTTTGAAACGGATAATTTAGCTTAGTTTCTGGAAGTTGACGGATTTAAATTTATGCGAAATACCCGACTGAAGAAGTGAACTTCTAAAGAGCTATTTGTGTTAAGTTTCTTTTAAGAACTTCCGTCCACAGAATGGAATAGATCTCCCTTTTGGATAAAATTAGTATTCTCAGACTGAAGACAACAGAAAAGAACCCCGTAACTGGCTGGGCGTAAGCAAAACTGAAGAACCGCTTGATTGTTTCCTCAATTGAACTTCCGTTTAGCGACGGTAACGTGCGGCAAAACCTCGTTGTCGACTTCTTTATGCCGACTGAAGCGAAAAGGCAAAGTTGATATATTGGAATTAGTCCGGAGCAAACTATTAGTGAAAGAGCATGAAACTTACCTTTCAAGGTGGAATAAACTGATTTCGACTTCAAGCAAATGACGGTAAAGATGAGTTCCCACAACAATCTTTGCAGATGTGTCTCCTAGTACCTAAAATTGAATTTTTATTATCTATTCCTATTGTTCGCAAAATGATAGGTTGCGCCATGATTATGACATCCCCTCAGAACAATCTTTGCAGATGTGTCTCCTAGTATGTAAAATTGAATTTTTATTATCTATTCCTATTGTTCGGAAAATGATAGGTTGCGCCATGATCATGACATCCCCTCAGAACTCGACAAACTCGCAGTCGGGGTCGATAACGATTCGGTGATTTGCTAAGAAGTCTCCCTGCAGGTACTTGATCACCAGACTAAAAAACAGCTCAGTTAATTAACTCGGGAGACTATTAAGAGAAGTGTTTATCCCTCAAGAAATTTGAAAAATAACAAGAGAGCACTCACCTATTTGCAACATTAGGTAGGAAGGGTGGCAACGGTGATCACTGTCAAAATTAGTCATCGTATCATGCTGTTTAACTTAATGTTTCAGACCTGTAAATTGACACAATGCTCCTTGTATTCTCCATCAAACGATTCTCTCATGTGTTTTGTCAGCTATCATGCACATCAACAGTAAAGTCATCCACAATTGAGTTGCACATCTAGCTATTGTTCTTATTATATTGGGAGAATTCGTATCATGCTTGCGTCGAATCCTACATGGCACTCACTGGACAAAAATTGAACGTCTGAGCATAGTTAGTAAAGGAGATTGCTTCCTCTATTAATTATGGTCTGAGGCAGGGAAATTGTTACTAAGCGGACAACATATATGCTCGGGGGATTTAATGTAAGAATTTTTGGGTATTAGGGAGAGGAAGTCTAGTGATATTGTGGGTTTCTTGAACTCAAATTTCAGTTTAGGGGTACAAGTCATTCATTAGTCCATAGTTAATAGAGGGAGCTAACTATGATTAGTGAGTGGAAGTCGTTTGCCATTTCTTCGTTAGCTGTCTGGGGATGGCTGTGACCGACGTATCTCTTTTTCTCTTTATAGTATTGTAAAGCGCCACGAGAAGCTTTTGATATGCGCGTTATATAAATATTATTATTATTTTTCTACGGACTGACGAGGGTAGTATTTTCTATCTGTCCACGAAAAATATAGCTTGAATGCCAGAGATGATAGAACCCACCGAGTAGCCTTATGCTCAGCGAGATATTTGGTTTACAAAAGTGAGGTACGTATTGGAAATATCTTGGACATGACTGTGAAAAGGTCCATGCCATCTTGTTTGGAGAGATGAAAAATAGGGTTCTTGATTCTGTGGACAATGTTGTCGATGGCTCATTGGATGTATATCATCATCAGGATGTTACATCGAAACTGAAAGAATTCAATATTGTCTAGGGGTTTTTTATCTAGTGTCATTTAAAGTGACAACAACAGTCAGAGTTACAAAGAGAGTGACGGTGTTACTGGAGGCGAAAAAGAGGGGAAATAGACAATGGGATTGAAAGGGAGATTTACGGTGCCACTGCCAGTTAGATAAACAGAGATAGTGACAGTGACAATGAAAGAGACGGCGCCACTGACAATGGGCGAGGCAGTGTGAGTAACAGTGACCGTGGCACAGACAGTGACAGTGAAGTGTGACAGACACAATGGGAATATGAGACAGAGAGAGAGTGACAGATACAATGAAAAAGACAATGACAGAGACAGCGAGGAAGACAATGATAGAGACAGAAAAATCTAAAAGGAAAACGTTAGTCACAGTGAAGTGACAGTGACTGAGCAAAGGACAGTGAAAGTAGCAGTGAGAGAGATGTAACGGTGAAACCATCAACGACAGTGACAAAGACAACAAGGGAGTAACAGTAACAAAGACAGGCACTAAAAAAGTGACATCGACAGTGACAATGATAGTAACAGTAACAGTTCCATCGACTGTTAAGAGACAGAGACAGTCACAGCAAATTTACAGAGACAGTGAAACAGACTTGCCTAGGGACAGCAACAATGACAGCGTCAATCACAGAAACGGAGACAGGGACAGAGACCTAAAAAGAGGTGGTAACTGTGACAGTTACAAGGTAGTGAAGCAAAAGAGACAGAGACTGAGATACTGACATTCAAACTGACAGTGACTATGATGGTGACACTGATAGCGAGAGTAACACTGACAAAGAGATAACTACTGAAAGGGGGCAAAGAAAAGGACTTCAAGGCGTTTTCGGGTTAGTTCGAGGTAGTAGCGTGAGGATAAACGGCGGGAGCGAAGAAGAAAAAGTGGATCAACTTGTCTTGTGCATGAGGGATAAAGTGCGTATGGTCATGTCCCAGCTAGGTTATTAAAAGTTTATTGCAAGTTTACGAGTTGAAACACAAAACTACAGCGAGTCGAGGCGAGACGCGGTTTAACACGAAACTGATCATTTAACCTAAATCTAGCAAATAAAGTATAAGGTAAAATGTTATCGATGCAATCGTTAATATTAATGTTTAGTCATTTATCCCCATGCATTTCTAGTTAACTTTTAATTTGTCAAGAAATAAATTGAAAGTTTCTTAACACAGCCCACTCATTGGAAATATTGAGAACTGTACTGTTTGCTATTGAAAGTGACCTGCAGATCAAAATTAATCATGAGAGAAGTCCACGCATACTCACAGCTCGATTGCACATAACTAACATATGACGGGCCTTTTAAATCAATTGCCAGTGTCGGTGTTCTTGTTATTAGCTTATATTAAGAACAGAAGATTCCCAAACTATGCTAAGAATGACAGTTCCTTCAGCCATATATTCTTATTTATTAATCAAGGCCCAGACTGACTACACAATGGGTCACCCTTGGCAATATTCCATGAAGCTTGATGTTGAAATTTTCACAACGGTTTCGCCTTCCACTTTATCCCTTAACATACCGGTTCGCTGAGTTCGCGACCCTTGGACTGAAGCCTTTTCATCCGGGTTCTCATGATGTCTCAGTCTATTAGTAGTCATATAGAGCCTGAATGAATTTACATTGCAAACTAATTTTAATATCATTATAGTGAAGATGTAGAGCTGAATCGTGTAACAATCTTTTGTTTTCTATCATGAAAAACAAATGTTCTTTGAAGTTCAGGTGTCCTCTCATAAGTCTTGTCGTATTAGCGTTCATTTTAGCTGATGATCACAGGTGCGAATTGACCTGGAGTTCGGGTAAGAACGACACAAACTGAGTACGAATCGTCTGAGTACAAAGCGTCCGTGGGCATGAAACGACTGAATACCACATTAGTCTTACCATCTTGTTGTAAAATTTAGCCCCAGGACTAATATTAACAAAACTCCAGTGGTTAAGGTTTGTTGTCGAAGTTTTATCGCCGCAGGATTTTAAAGTCTTTTCCAGCAAGATAGAATCGCAGACGTTGACTAAAAATAAGTTCAGTTATTGTTTGTTCCATCAGATATATAAATGTGAGAATAGAAAGAAATTATCGGCCAGGGAGTTCCCTTTTGCACGTAACACTCTCTCCAGGTTTCGCTCAGTACATTTGAACAAGAAAGTGTAGAGCTTGCCAGTCACAAAAAACTATAAAGAACTGCAAAAGGAAAATCGGTCTTGACTTTTCTTTCCTGAAAGGTGGAAATTTTCAATATGATTAAATATCATTTAATAAGTTCAAAATGTCCGCTCAACTTTCACCGAAAACAACCCAGGTGGGGTCATTGTTGACCTCGGAACGTCATCTGTGAGGAACGCCCGGCAAGGATTTGTATATCTGGAGTGGCTTAATAGTAATATAACAGTGTGAAAAATTTCATAGGATATGCCTCTTTTATTGCAGATATTATACAGAGTGCTTTACATTATTTAAAAATAAAAGCTTAGTGTGTTTCCACAATGTACAGAAAAAAACGCTCATCCTTGCTCTAACAGAGTTTCCGGCCATTTTCAAATGAGCGGTACATTATAACAAAGGTGTACATCATAACAAAGGTGTTCCTATCAGCCACAACCCCTCTGAATATCGCTTTTTGTTTCTTGTACGAGTCGAAAACAATAGGAAAAGAATTTATTTAAGCAACACTCTATTGAGACGGTTCTTTCCGTTTATGAAAAAGCTTTTCAACAATAACAGCAAAACGGTTGTGCTAAATACGTCAATAACAATGCACTTGATAGTTTTCCGATATCAAAATTTAAACAATTTTTACGACTCATGCAATACTACATTACAAGATATGTAACCGAATCAATGATCTTATCGATAAATGACACTTAACTGAAAGGTAAATACATTAGTTGTAGTTTATGCTCCATGACTAAATCAATACTAAACTACTAAATATCTTTACAAGTCTTTATCACCAACTGGGAATACTTCCTCAGAATCATTGCTGACAAATCTTCGTATTGTTTCAGATATAACAGGAGTAAATAGTTTGTTTAATACAGAAAATTAAATAAAAGAGCTGTTTTCTAATTTCTTATTCCTTTTTTTTAAGTTAGCCTCAATCAGCTGGATCTAAATTGAGTTGTTTATCAATTGCAACTTACTAAAAAACTGACTCAAAAGTTTGTCATTAAGGACACAGCTTTAGTTTATTCTAACAGAACGAGACCCTTAAATTATCACCATTATCATCAATACACATTTTCTAATGCTTGATGTACTACAAAATCCTAGCGGCCAGGTTCAAAATGCAGTATTCAAAATGACAGTGTCTAACGACGATCGCTGGCCCATTTTCCCAATCTCTTTGCCGCGGCGTTCGTTGTAGCTCGAGCTTTTGGCTCGGCATCTTCATCTCCGAGATCTTCAACCCTGGAGTATTTGGTCGTGTCATAGGATCCCATGTCGAGCAGGTGCAGATATGTCTAAAGGGGTAAGCAATAAAAGAGGGTTATTCATGAGCGTAACAATGTTCTCTGACGTCAAGTCAAGTAGAAAATGAAAATGACTACTTCAAAGTAAAGAAAGGACCCTCGATTTAAAGACACAGAAGGTTGGGAAGAGAAGGTAAGTAGACGGAATGGGTTGAGGGATGGAGATTGATGGGTTCGTTAGCACGAGAAATGTTAGCGCGCTTTATGTTTAAGAGAGTTTTTGTGTCAAAAATTAAATAACATTGATAAACTAAGACAAATAGGAAGAAACGTTACACTAGCAGGAGCCTTCGGTGGTCCAGGAAGGGGTTAGTAATCACTGAACCCTAAGCGAAGGACGTGTTCAAATCATGCTACAAACCTCTTCACGAAGGTAGGTATCCATTCTTTTGCGAAGGTTTTCAAAGGGTGGACGAAAGTCGGGGTTAAAATTCCAGCATCTTTTCATTATAGCATACCTGCAATTAAGGAATGAAGGTAAATACAGGATTGTGTTTTAATAATTAAGTGATGACCATCAACCCAGAAATCTTGAAGTCTTTGCCATATAATGGTTAAATGTTAAGAAATGTCTGGCTAGAACAACGTGAAATTGATATTTTCAAAATCTTTGAAAGCGAAAAGAAAACCCTTAACAAAACCAACTAATGGCCACTGTTAACTATTTTCAGTTAATTAAAAGAGTTCAATAACGAGAGGAGAAATCAGATTAGACTCAAGTCAATGTTTTTCCACGAAGAAGGGGAGGGGGGAGGGGGCAATTGGGGGATTAAAATGAACCACAGTGTTTTATAACTTGATAAAGCAAGACTCACAGTTTATCATCAACATGATCGGGCTTTGGAAGTTTGTAGCCACGTGTCACCTGTGCAACTACGTTGCCTTCTGACCATCCGTCATAAGGAATTCCTCCTGTAAATGAATAAAAATGTGCCTGTGATACTCCAGAATATTTTGTTAAAAAAATATTGAGATTTAAATCAGAGAGATTCACTTCTAGTGCTTGATCAGAGCATTCAAAAAAAGGTGTTTCCTAACCTGATACTTAATGAAATTGATGACCACTTTTCTATTACGTAATTGGTAAAAAAATGGGAGTTGTTTGTCATTTTAAATCGCACACAAAAGGATACCCGTCTTGTGTGACAGTAAAAGCGAGGAAAGTCCCGAAACAACAGAGATTGAAACTTCGACAATCTAAGCATGAGTCATCAGTGAAGTCAATTTTGGTAAAACAAATTTATTTGTTACAGCTCACTGGACCACTGGAGTCTGACAGGCATTGACACTGACTAACGAGTTCCACATACGATACTTACAACATTTTCAGACATTGACGGCCCGGATGTATAAATATTCGTTACTTTGTCATTGAACATAGTTTGACTTACCAAGGGTAACTATCTCATACAGAACGATTCCGTAAGACCACCTGAAAAATATTTCAAAAACATATTGCCAAGCGAGAGTTGGATATTAACTTGTAAAAGATAAAAAAGCCCAATAGATGAGCTGCTCAGTGCAAGACTATACGTCATACATACACGTCGCTCAAGGTGGAAAGTCCAGCAAGATTTCCCAACAAAATTTCTGGTGCAGTCCATTTAATTGGCAGACGGCCCTGCAACGACAATCAGTGCTATCATACCGGTTTATTAGAAAGGACATTTTGCATGCAAACAATCGTAAACACTACGAATTGTTTGGCACTTCAGGTGGGCGGTACACTCCTTCTAGGACTTTCGAGTGTCAAAATTTAGCAGTTGTCATAAATTTAAAAACAGTAAAGTCAACAAACTCAGTTGCTGTGGCATAGCAAAACGTGGGACCATCTTTGCAGTGAAGGCGAATTTTAAACAGAGTTAGTGCTAACCTTAGGAATTTGTTTGCGAGTGGCACTGTAAAAAAGGTAAGACAAAGAAGATCTTCTACCTTTTTGGCATTTCCATGACCATATTTGAAGTTTTGATATGCCATGCCAAAGTCGGTCACTTTGCACACATAGTTGTTATCAAGGAGGATGTTTCGAGCTGCCAGGTCACGATGAATTATCTTCAAAAAGAAAAAGATCCAAAGTGTAAACCAGAGGAAAGATTATGTAGATGTTTGGATGGTTTTACAGTAAACTTCAACCGACAGAAAAAATTACAATCATACAAACTCAACTACTTTGTTACGCAACGTGTAATAGGAGCGACTCAAATAGACAATTCTAACAGTAATTATCCTCAATAACTTACTTAAGCCCTCTACAAACTACAGTGTATATCTTATCTCCCCACTACCTCAACTTCAAGTTTTCTCCTAAATTCCTTGAGATGAAAAGTCTTCCACAGCAGCTCTCTCTATCTTAGTATAGCGTTCAGACAGGCGGTCTTTTCCGACAACAGTAACAACTCCTACTACACGACTGAGTCCTTATATACATTTAAAAAGTATTCCGGAACATTCCAGAAGCTTACAATACAAATATTTCGGTAGTATTACATCATAACAACAAAAACCTAACAGAATATTCTAGAAGGTTCAACAGAAAGTTCATGCAAACAAGTCCTCTTGATACTTATCCATAACAACGGGCTGTAAGAACTATTGTTCCTTGGGTTTTCGTTACAGACCAAAGAAATACCAAAATCACTGTGACATCAGATGACCCATTAACAATACTGAAAGAACCCTTGGCCTTCAGAAACATTCAGAATCAAACCTGCTTTCAAAAATGTCGTTTAATTTAGATTTATCGATATTCAGGACAATCAAAAGGTATAAAAATTCTTACTATTTATTTGAGGCAAAATTGAATGTAGTAGCATATTGTTTACTTACTCCCCTTGATCCAAGGAATACCATACCAGCGGCGATTTGTTTTGCAAATAGCACAAGGTCGTAGTTGTCCAAATCTTGAGCTCTTCCTTCTCCAAGATAATACCGATCCTTAATTCCTCGGCACTTTCTCATGTAACCAAGCAGGTCACCACAAGGCAAGTATTCCATGATAAGGATTGGATGAACTTAAAATAACACACAAAAGGAAAAACACATCCAACAAAAAAAATGAAAACAAACAAAAGTAACGATCTCATACTCTGTCAAAATGTAACTGCATATACCAAGAATTATGCCTTAACCTGAATATATACCTTGTCTGGTGACGCAGCCAATGAACTTCACTATGTTGGGCTGATTGCTTTCACCGAGAATTTTTCCCAGCTCGATCTCTCTCATCAAACATTTCCTTCCTTCCTCCCCTGCAGTGGCTACAATAAAATTGATATGCTTTATAGCCAGGGAAAAACTTATTGACGAATTTTCTCGCGGTTAACAACAGAAAACTTTGCGTAAGGATTTAGACCTCAGATTTTAGGATTTTTGTCTTTGAAGCTCAGTTTGTGGCGCTCACAAAATGGAACTGATTAGCAATAGAATCCTTTTTTACTATTGAAGCACATGCTTGCTATCTTCAAATGCTTTATTTCTTCTGAAACTTTTATTTTCGTTATTATTAAAAATGACTTTGCATGAATCTCTCAGAGTGCCTTAGTTGACCCGTGATAAACAACCATTGGAAGTGCCAAACAGGCCACCCTTGGCAGTAAAGTATTTATCTACGTGATTTGAGAGATAGTTGACTGGATCTTACGTGTGAAGCATTTAGCAGCAACTGTGCGATTTCCAGGCCTCCCATTTGGAGAACTAAGAAGAGCTCTCCACACTGCTCCAAATGCCCCTCGCCCAATGACCTCTTGAAGCAGAACACGCTTCACTTCAATCTCCCATTCATCCACTTCTACATTCGACAGCTCCACCTCAACTGCCTCCCCTGGATTAGGACTAAATATTATGAAAATCAGATTCTATTATAAATCAAAGTATATGTGATCAAGAAAAAACAAACTAAGGAAAAGTTTTGAGTTTCTAAATTAATTGACCATTTCTTTAATCTACGGAATAAAAATCACCCTGAAGTTGGCAAAACAACCTTTTCTTGTGCAGAAAAACTAAAATTGCAGAATATCTCGTACATTCAGACAAGGTAAGAGCCACTTACCGTAAATATTGAGAATCCGCCGTAATTCGTAATTCATTTTATTTTTCCTAAAGGACCCTTTTAATGAACCTTTGTCGAAAATTAGATCAAAAAGTTCTATCGCGCTTTTTTTTTGTCGATCCGAAATATCGAAAAGTTCAAAATACACCTAGCTGGCCGTTTCCACCCCTCCCCCCCCCCACCCTTACGCAATGAAAAATTATGAATGAATTATTGAATTTGAACTATACTTTACCTCTACGAAAAAGACGCGAAGTATTTTATTTCAACGGATCACTATTCAGACTTAAACGTGATAACCTGCTAAGAGATCCCTATTTTCAGAGAAACAAGGATCATCTGCTCGCACTCAAAATTTAAAAGCAGGATTGCAATAACCTGTGGCGTTGGGAGTGGCCAAAGTTGCATAACTTTTCAGTGCTTCACAGGGAGGGAGGGAAACGGCCATCTAGGCGTATTTTGAACTTCTCGATTTTTCGGAGAAAGAAAAGCGCAATAGAACTTTTGATAAAATTTTTCACCAGGGTTCAACAAAAGGATCTTTTAGGAAAAATTAAATTAATTACGAACTTTTGCAAACATGGACTGATTCTCGATATTTATGGCCAGTGGCTCTTAACATTCAAAATGGAATGGTTGACATGACATAAAACCCCAACTTCAATATGTTTTTTAGTCAAATACATTCCAATTTACCGAGTAGAGGTAAAAGGTAAACTGATTAACTTACAGAGCCATAGCATTGGCTGTAGTTTCAGATGATAAATCAAGAAAGAAATAAAGAAGGAAAAATTTCTCCTTAACTTGAGTATTTCAATAAAAATGTTACGCACTTAGGTGGTGAAGGGAGTTTCTACAAAGCAGTTAATAACAATAACAATAATAATTCATTGTTAATGAAATCAGTGGTTTATTCAGAATTCTTTGTGCCAAGAAGTAATCAACGGTTTATGGTACTTTATAAATCAGAAACAGTAAAAACATGCCAATAGTAACCAAAATATTTTCTTTTTTTCTGCAAACCGAGATGATATTAATACCTATCTAATAGCAAAATTGAAGAGAACAATTGGAATATGGAGTGAAGTAAAAGTAAGCAGAAACAAGTCCAATTTTTGCTTCTGACACAACTATTCTCTGGAAAAGTTACCAAGGACAAGATATGAAGAATGAATCTTACCTGTCCTTCGGCGCTTCCAAAAATACCAGCATACGAGCAAAATAGCAATGACAGCAGCCATTGATCCAACAATATAATACCACATCAGAGATGGACTCCTTGCAGCTGTTGGTATAAGGTAAACACATGGCCATTAGCCAAATGACAAAGCTAGCACATGTGATCATGATAATGGAAAGGTTTTTACCCAGTATTACCCATCCTCCCTGGATTCTTTCTTTTGCTAGAGTTTTTCTGGCTCATTACAAATGGCTAATATTAACTTGTATGGCAGACATTCCAAGAGGGGTTAATCCAAACTATGTTGTAGAAAAAATAACAAAATAACCATAAAGCGAAGTCTGTTTACAATCAAAGTGGCCCATCAGGCTGGCGCTTAACTCTGGTTTCCGTAGCATGAAGCTCCTGGGAGTATTTCTACTCCTTCTTGCTAGTCCATTGCAGGGTTTAACCCCCCATAATAGTGAGAAATAACCTGCCTTTTTGCAAACTGGATGAAGAACAATTCCCATTACCCAGTAGAAAACAAATG
The DNA here is from genome assembly GCF_964205215.1 of Stylophora pistillata. NCBI lineage: Eukaryota > Metazoa > Cnidaria > Anthozoa > Scleractinia > Pocilloporidae > Stylophora > Stylophora pistillata. Next base: position 14,610,722 of record NC_142529.1, read on the forward strand.
ATACTGCAAACGATTATACCGGTATCTAAAATTAGGTTCTACTGCATTTAAAAGGCTAAGGACCCAAAACTTCATTCGAAACTCATACTTACCATAAAAAATAATAGCAACAACAACAATGAAAAAAAAAAAAAAAAAGCAGCCGACAGCAGGATTAAAACAATGCAAAACTTTCAGGTTACATTTAAGTTGAAATATTCTTTGCTGTTAAATAATAGATTGTTTCTAGGACACTACAATAATGCCAGCTTACGGTTGACATTTACTGTCACATTGGAGCCGTCCACATTTCCTAGTCTGTTACGAGCTTCACAGGAATATACACCACTGTCCTCCTCCACAACCTTTGCAATATGCAGGTAACCTTTTTTCTCATCCGATTGCATAAAGATGTTGGCTCTCTTCTTTATTTGGTCTCCATCTTTTTTCCAAGTGATATTTACTGTTGCTTTGTTGACAATGCAAATTAACCTAAGCTTATCACCTGAAGTGAGGGTTGGATATGGTTTTGGGCTCAATTCCGCAGTTGGTTTTCCTGTTTTGAAAAAGAGATAATGTACATGTATACAAATCTCAATTTTTTTTATGGAAAAAACTTACTCTCAATACCTTAGTAGGGCAAAAATTATCATGGACACGAAGCAGTCCAAAAGCAAACCCCAAACGGAATTTCCAAGATGCTTCTTAGTAACCCCAGACCCAGCCCTTTGTTGCTATTAATATTCTCATGACATATAATGTGCTATTCAATGTTACAAATCTTTGCAGTGATAAAAATCTATTGGATTAAAATGATCAGAGTGACCATGACAAACTGTCAAAGTGATCATATAAAAAAGTTATCTCAAACAATAATTGGTTAATGGTGCCTGCACAACAACTATGCTTCTCACAACTCATTACAGTATTTTTCCCAGATACCTTACACCCAAGTTAGTACTTCGACTCTTTGACTAAATTTTCTTGGAGAATTTCCAGCGGTATTAAGACTCCAGGGGTATCTCCATCTCAAAACAATTGTTATAAGAACCAGTCTCAACACAGTGTCAGTTATTTTTGGTCAACCTTCAGACTAGCCAACATTTACACCTCATATTTTACCCATTAGCAAAGGAGATAACATCAAAGAAGAAAGAATTGTATAATCGTTAAAGAGGATCCATCATCATCATTACCCTAATACTATTAAGTTTCAATTACTACTATTACCATTATTACACTCATCATCATCATCATCACTATCACTATCCTCATTATCATTATCATTATTATAATTATTATTCAACCTACCAAAAACTTGAAGTGTTGCGGAAGAACTTGTTGTATTTGCTTTGTTTTCTGCTGTGCACTTGTATGTTCCTTCCATTTCCTTTGTTGTTCGTGGCGTTTCCAGGAATGATTCCACGAATAAGTCTCGATCAAAATTTTTTTTATTAATACCCGATTGGAGTTTACGGCTATTAAATGTCCACGTTACTTTTGGTGTTGGAACACCTGAAGCACTGCAAGTAAAGTTGACAGGGTCTCCATCAGTAACAGATTGGTTTACCGGAGACAATAAAATCCGAGGAGACACTGAAAATAAAAAGAACAGCATGATCTTCAACCAAGGTTCTTAAGATAAAACCAAACAACCACAAGTAATTTGGCAGTAATTTAGATGTAAGAGTAAATTTGGAGTCCCCTAACGACACATATTTCCAGAATTAAAAGAATCACCTCCACACAGTGAATGGGAATAGGTAGAGAGGATATTATATTTTGAATGAGTGAGCTTCCCTCAACCCTCAATGATAGTAATAACATCAAAAGAGTGGTCTAATATATTATCTACTATGATATTATTAACATGAAAGGAGTAATCTAGTATATTATTTACATAATACTGTAAATATCATGAAGCATGCAAATCAAAGTCAAACTTAAAAACAAATGAATAAACTTGGTTTGTAAAAATCCTATTTAAATATCTAGCATGAACAAAAGCATGTTAAAAAATTACATGTACTGACTGGTCAGACCACAGCACCGGGGGCTACGTTCCCTACATGCACTCTTTGTGAGAAGTTCTTGAGTTCTTTAATGTCCCCATGCTAACCAGTACAGAGAAGATGAGGGAGACAGGGCCTACAGTCTATTGGCCTTATCCATGAATACTAGAATGTCTAACCATTCGCTAATATCATAGCACACTAAGCACATTCTCCTAAGTTATTTAAAGATCCTCAGTGGTGGTCTGGTCTAATGTTGAACCCTCGACGTGACGCATGGCAGTTCAGGGCTCTATATCATGAGCTTACAGAGTGCAGTTTGTAAATATTAATAAAATTATTTTGATTTACCAGTAACATCAATCCAGAAGGATGAGTTAGCTTTTCCAGCCAAATTTTCAGAGACACATTCATAGAAACCTTCATCATCAAAAGTCACGTGCTTAATAATTAACGTGTTGTTGTTGCCAAGAGCTTCTCCATCCTTGCTCCAATTGACAGATACTGGAGGACTGCCCTTTACAAAACAAGGTGTTGTAAATGTGGAGTTCAATGTAACTGAACGATTCTTGAGTCCAGAATTTAACTGTGGTGGAACTAAAATGCAAAATTTAAAAAAGTGACGATGAGATTATCTTCACAGGTACATTGGTATCTTGAGCTTGGATGTAAACACTGCAAACAAATAACAAGTCAGCAACTTTTAAGAATTTCGTTCTGCAGGTGCTATCAATATGTTACTTAGTTGACTCAGGAGTAAAAAAAACTTTTGCCATATCCATGCCATTTACCTGGGACAGGGCTGTGGCCTAACAGCACCCAGTGGCTCCAGGCACCTTACTTTTGCTCTTGGGCAACTCAGGAATCTTAGTTTTTTCATAAAAACCATATGCTAGGCACCCTGGATTTCACAGTTTCTGAGCACTGGGCTCCCTTCAATTTTTCTTAGAGCATAGCCTTGTGGGACATTTGACTTAATTTCCATTTATGTGAACGTGAGATATAAGTTTCAACTCATTGCCAGAGCAAGAAGCATCCGAAATTTGTATTTGTATTTACGAATATTTATACAGGGTGGCCCAGTTTAGCAGATAGCTAGTTTAAATGGGGCATTGTGAAACCCACCCATCCCTCCCCAGGGGAGAACATCCATCACACAGTAATCTCGTGCATGGGAAATTTAACATCTCCTACCCCTAACCCTGCAGGAGACGGGACCTCCATTTATTTCTCCCTATCTAAGAAGACTAGAATGTCTAACCATTTCTTGATGTTATAGTAAGGTAGCATATTCTTCTCAATTATTTTAAGACCTTAAGTGTTGGTTTGGCTGGGGCTCGAACCCTCGACCTCCCGCACAACAGTCCAGCGCTCTATCCATTGAGCTAACAGGGAGGCTGTATTTCAAATTAAAATGATGTTCTCATCTTCAAATGTTTTAACAGTTTGTTGTTCTTTTGTAACAGGATCCTTAAGTTTGGCAAAAATATGCCACAAAGTCTGAAAAAGTTTTTGAACCACTTTAACCTTATGGTTATTCAAACTTCTCTTGATGGGCTCTGTAACACCTGGATGTGAGGAATAACAGCAAAACCAGTCGCTGGTTCCTTCTCATCATGAGTAGTTACTAGTTGCGACTGGTTTCAGGCAGTTACAGAGAAATGCTTTGGTATAGCCATTTGTATTTGAGTATATCGGACAGACCAAACGTCAGTTTGGTCTGAAAGAGCATCAGAAAGTGGTCTTCTTTTGTTTAAAAGAAAATTCAGCTTTGTTGGAGCATGTTTGAAAAGACCCTCCACAGGATTTCCAGCATAATGGTGATAACACGGGCACGTGTGCGATGACACGCCACGCCAAGCGTGATATGTGACACGCATATGCGCATTTATTAACAAGGAAACAAAGAGTGTCACGGTAGCTTTTGTTTTTCACATCTTAACACCCTCAATCTTTTATTTTCAACAGCGTGTTAAATGACACGCTTCGTAGCGTGTTAAAGTTGTGCGATATGGCACAGTAGCACGGAAAGAGTTGTTAGGCAACCGAAGAGGTTAAGCAAGAAAGCCTTCAGTTTTAGAAGTTGCTCCGCACATTGAATAGTCTTCCTCGCAGCCGTTTTTAGGGTACCATACATAAATCGTACCATGAAATTGTATCATATGGCTGAATGAAATACATGTACTTCTGTGATGATTCTTATATGACTGATCTGAAACAAACCCTTTTGGTTTTCTGGGATAATTCATTTGAATATTTATGTAGAATATGTTGGATGCAGGCATCAGCCAAAGGTGCTAAAACATCAAAGTAATTGACCAATATTCTTGAACACAGGATGGTGTAATTAAGCCTCTGACATTTTTGATCCTCCATTGATGGCAAAAACTTCAAATTACAAACATAAAGCAGATTTGCCTTTGGCGCTGAAGAATCAAGCATGGCCCCAGAAACTCTATTCTTAACCATCTGCTGGTTTACCCAGTGGAAGTCCTTGTTCTGTGACTCCATAGTCCTGTTCTTTCGATCCAAGTGAATGTCCAAGTTGTCAAAAGAGATGACAAAGCCAGGGTGAGCTGCCTTTTTCAGCTCACATTTCTCCCTCAAAGCTGACTGCATTTCATCATGACATTTAGTAGAACAGTGGGTGTGGGAAGCATGTCTTGAAACAACAGCATTGCATTTCTCTAGAGCAGTCTTCAAATTTCTGTTTAGGTTTGAAATTTGCTGTTTTGCTTGGACAATATCTACATCATGGTTCTCACCCAGCTCATCAAGTTTTCTCAGGATACTGAAATTTGCATTAGTCAGTTTCATCTTGTTAAATCTGGAGATAGTAGCCTGTTGAGCAAATATGTACATAGGTTACTGTGTATCTTTCCTACACAAAATAAAGTGAACCTGTTAAGTGTTCATGTAACGTAACCCATGAGACAAATGTGATATATTTTATGAGCTTTCTTTAAAGAGGTTAAATAATATAAATTGTCAACAGCTTACAGCAATAGACCTTTTCTGCTTGTATATTTTGTTTTCCCAATACAGATTGTTATGTGCACAAATGACCAAGAAATGTCCGCTAACAAAGCATATATGAAAATAAACTCCCGAGTACGATATATGGCACGCAACAAAAATGTAACAACAAGCAGTTACCCATTTTAACTATTATTTAATTAGTTTTACATTGTTTAATTGACTTAGGTTATAGATTAAGTTAAGCAGTTCATAAAGCAGGCTTGCAATCCTTCATGCCGTGTGATCGTCGTCTTCATCAACTTCCAATTGCAACATTCGCCGACAGAAGACCACAGCGCTTGGCTTTCTTCATTCATGACTTTCCTTCCGTGCACACAAATTCTTTCGGAGGACTTCATAGCGAACTCTGTATTCTTTATCTTTTTCCCTTCTCGGCTATCGTCTTTTTCATCTCTTTCTTCTCTCCGGATATCGCAAGGTCAAAAGGTCATAGCCTCGTCACATCATAGCTTCCACAAGTTCAGTCAGCAAGCCACGAGGGTAAGCCCTCGGGCAAGTCTCCTTTGTACTTCTCACAAGCCAGCTTTTATACATTTACTTTAGTTATCTAGAATGTTCTATTACTATTTATAGTGTATTACAAGTTGTACTATTTTTGGAAACTGCCGAGTCACATGAAAGAAGTTTCTAGAATATTACAGATTATAGATAATTCTAGAAAAGTCTGGGATTGCGTGACAGATTCAGTAAAAATAATGCGATCCTCATAACAAGATGATGTGATGATACGCAAGAGATTTGATCCTTTGTCTTGTTCATTAAAAAGAGTATGTGCAGACATATTCATGCTTGCATGTACTCTTTTCAATGAAGAAAACAAAGGATCAAATCTCCTGAGTATCATCACATGTTCTATATTGTGAAAACAAAATGTATAAGCGAAAAAGGTTCTTTTTATCTCGCCGTAAACAAGTAATTAGAAAAGATACTTTTTGAGAGGAATATTTGATAGCATGTTACTTGTAAAACCACAAGATGGCTTGTTAACTTTTATTAAAAAATAAAAAAACAAAACAAAACAAAAACTGGCGAGTCGAATCTGAACATGGCATTTTTGTTTCTTTTTGGTTTTCTCTATCACTTAAGTTTTCATGAAGGAATAATAATTTGAATATTAAGAAACAAAACATGGCAAGAATTCTATAAGTAAATTGTAGACAATAAAGTTGTCATAAAAATGCCCTTTCTATTGTAACTGCGGGTGGTTTGTATTGTTATTTTAGGTTTATGTCATACTATAATACATTTTTCAGTAAATATGACAGGGCTATGACTATTTTTAGTGCTTACATAAATTCATTATTTGTATTTAACTGATGGAGTCATCCCCCCCTTCAAAAATATTTGTATCTTTTTATTTTTCCATGTTTGATACATCAACATAAGCTGAACTTAGCTAATTAATTGTGGTTTTATGTTCGCTTTAAATACAGCAATTTTAATACGTTACCACTTTTTGGTATTGCATTGCAATATTTTATGTATAAATTTAAAGCGAATATCACCGGGTTGCATTCCCTGCTAGTGTCCCCCGCAGCAGTTTCTAGTCTCACGGAACGCCTGCGAGGGAGACTAAGTTCCTGCATTCCAGCGTGCCGGTAATATTTCCGTCGCGTCTAACTGGGAAGATTTTTATTTATTATATGTAAGCAGACGGTTTTTCTTAAAACGTATCGACCATGAAAGAGACTTACATCTCACTTAATTTAGCACTTCCGGTATGGAACCGTACACATATTCCATCAGGCATTACGCAATAAAATAACTACTATAACTTACCTCGACTGACTTTGACTTAAGAAGTACGCCAAGCACCGAAGCAGTTGCATCCATTTTCTCACTCCTTTGCTTTAAAAGTACTGACCCTGCTATGGCAATGCTTGAAAACCAAGAACACTCTTTGGTCCTTTTGTTTGCTGCAGAAGTCATCAAGAACGAGTAGAACAGTGGAGCCCTCTCTTTCCACTCGTTGCAGAGAAGTTGCAAGTCGAATTTGGCCAGATCTTCTTAAAATTGAAGGATTCTTTTTTGAGCACAACGCCGCTACCTCTTTGGAAAAAGTTTTCAATACACTTTCAATGACGTGATTTCTAAGCGTTGGACTTTTCATCACGGCATTTGCGATCTGTGAAGGTACGCCGTGTGCCAAAGTCTTCCCAATGGTCTAATAGCTTCCACAGAGGGTTTTGTTCATAGTTTTACTAGGATACTGGACGCTCAAAAATGTCTTTGAAGTTTCACTAGTGTTAGTACGATGATTGGAAGCAGCTTTTGAGGCGATTGGAGTAGAAGTAAGTATCGGTTGAGGAATTTCGCACGGGGCTCTTACCGCCGGTTGACCAGGGAAAGCTTCTGGCACAAGTCCGTTTGGATGACTTCGAATAGGAGACACACCAATAGAGCCAATATGAAATCTTGACGGAGTATAACGTATCTGTTGGCTGATCGCGGTAGAAATACTAGAATTGGCTGTAGCATTTGTAGAAGTACAAGTGGTACTGATCGGATCGAATTGTAAACATTTCCAGGATTTCCCACGGCACGAAGCTTGGATTTCTCCACCGTCGCTCTCAACCTTCAATAAGCGCTTCGTTCTGGGAAGTTCGCGATCCTGAAGATTCCCTTCAATTCATCTTTGAGCTCTTCAAGATGACCAGAGGCCTTTTTGAACTTGATCAATCGTCGGTAGCAAGCTTTACAAACTGAAAACTTGCTGGTCGCTGAATAGCAGCTCACATTCACATCCAGACAGGAACTAAAAATCGCCGGAAAATCAAAAGAACTTTTTCCGAAAACATAAATTTTTTCTTTTTTCTCAACTAAAGTGGAACAAATAAAACAACGATCACTTTCCAAAACCTTTTTCGGCTTTCCTCCATCAAGAAACTACGATGAAATGCAGAATTTGAAAACGCGGGAATAATCATATTTATTACAATCTCTTGTGCTCTGATTGGTCACATAAGAAACAATATCAGTGATCTCATTGGTGCAAAGACAACAAAAGGAATGGAATGTTGTTCGAATGTGAGCAGCCGTTTGTGGGGAGGAGCGTTGCGTGACGAGACTAAAAACGGCTGCGAGGGAGACTACACATTAAAAGAATTGTAGCGAAAAAGACGGCTTATGTAAAAAGTTTTTCTTAGCACAAATGCTTTCACCGTACGCTGACTTCAAACAAAAAGACAGCCTATGTAAAAAGTTGTTCCTAGCCAAATGCTTTCACCGTGCGCTGACTTCAAGCAGGGCCTAGCGACAGTTTGACGATTCGATGGCCCAGTAAATATACCCTGGCTCCAGAGGTTTCTCTTTTTCTCCCTGTTTACAATCCTTTCGGGCTACGAAGCAGCGATATTGGCCGAGCTGTGTAGCAGCGTCTCTTTTTCTCGGAGCCGCGAGCGAGAAACCTCTGGTGGAAAGCGTTGGGTTTCTCTTTTTCTCCCTGTTTACAATCCTTTCGGGCTACGAAGCAGCGAGATTGGCCGAGCTATGTAGCAGCTTCTCTTTTTCTCGGAGCCGAAAAAATCGAAAGGATTGTAAACAGGGAGAAAAAGGAGAGAAAAAAGAGAAACCTCTGGAGCCAGGGTACAGTAAATATTATGTTTGAGCAACAATGTGTTAAAAAAGTGTTTAATAGAGGATTTTGCGTCAAATCAAAGTTTTTCAGAATTTTCAACGTAACGCAGCGCAATTTCTGGCCATGAAGGCAAGTAAACAACGATCTTAGCATGATGAATTTTACTGCGTGGGCTTTACACACGTAAGAAATTCGCACGTTTTCGCTTATAACAGCAAATCAAAAAACTGTTTTGAATAAATCTGTCGTTCCGAAATATTTCTTGGCCAGTTTAGTCTTGCCTCCTTATTAATTGATTCCATGGAACTCGAGATCTCTTCGCTCACGGACAAATTTGCAGATTCCCGTTTGAAATATGATCCACGGGCTCATTTGCACACATGCGAAAATATTTAGCGATTTTTATCGGCATATGGTATTGCAGGGACTGGACTGGACTGGACTGGACTGGACTGGACTAGTAAAACGCTGACTAGTAAAGCGCGGACTAGTAAAACGCGGACTAGTAAAACGCGGACTAGTAAAACTCGGACTAGTAAAACGCGGACTAGTAAAACGCGGACTAGTAAAACGCGGACTAGTAAAACGTGGACTAGTAAAACGCGGACTAGTAAAACGCGGACTAGTAAAACGCGGACTAGTAAAACGACAACCACAAAAAAAACAATTTCATACGAAGGCGATCATAAGACTTAATGTCAAGCCAATTTAGTAAGTGACAATCCCTGTTTGACTTTTAAGCTGCAAATGGGTTTGACATGCGCCAGATACAAACGAATTTATAAGTTTAGGCTAAGAAAGAATTTTATTCAGCACCAGTTCAAAATTCTAAAATACACTTTCGTCGTAAATTTCACGGCAGAAACGCAGGAATTCGATGAATAAAAGTCGCATTAAATCTCCTTGTGTCTAGGTAGAAAGAGTCTCATTGACTTCAGCTTTTCGGTGGAAGAATAACCGATTTACACACGCCGTAACAGAAAACAAACAAGCAGACTGACGACTCCAAAACACAATTTGCATTCACTTACAATTTCACTTTCCGTGACATTTTAAAACGGAACAGAGGTAAATCTTCGAAGATTAATCGTCGTTGGAAATGAAAAATACTTTTCGTAAGATCTCTGTTTTTCTCTTTACGAGAAAATCGTCGCATGATCAATTAACTCGTGTGTGTTTGTCACACAAGTACTGGTGTGTCTTCAAAAGCGTATGCTTCAATTGACAGGTGTCACATCGTGACAGTTACTTTTCCAAAAAATGTTTGAAAATTTGTTCGGAAGCCTTTTAACTACCTTTACAAATAAAAATCTTTCGTTGAAAGTTTTCTCTTTAATTTGAAGAACCCGAATGATTTTAGGGCTACAATTACGAGTTTATTTACGGGAAAATCTTCCTTGAACTGAACAATTTTATAGCGAGTGAGTTATAAAGAAAACAAACGTTATTCAAATTAAAGAGAAAGCTTTCGCCGAAATATTTTTATTTGTCAGTGTAAAGATAGTTAAAAGGCTTCCGAACAAATTTTCAAACATTTTTTTGAAAAGTAACTGTCACGATGTGACACCTGTCAATTGAAGTATACGCTTTTGAAGAAACAGCAGTACTTGTGTGACAAACACACACGTGTTAACTGATCATGCGACGATTTTCTCGTAAAGGGAAAAACAGAGATCTTACGAAAAGTATCTTTTATTTCCAACGACGATTAATCTTCGAAGATTTACCTCTGTTCCGTTTTAAAATGTCACGGAAAGTGAAATTGTAAGTGAATGAAAATATGTGTTTCCCGCTCTTTTTGGTTTTTATCTTTTTTCACACGCACGCACAAATGACAACTTTGTCCGCAACGGACGCGGGTCCTTTCGTTTCAAAAGAATTTGGCAAAATCGGTCAGCCCCACCCAGGTACACCGGCGTCTTGGATGATTGTTAGAATTTTGAAACTTTTAGGAAACCGCAAAAATTGGGTCGCATTAGAAAATGCTTGTGTTGACAGAGTTTAATCCCTAGAGTAAACAATTCGGTCGTAATGCGACCCGAGCCTTAAAGAATCCAGGATGCTACACCAATTTTTGAACAGTTCCGAAATATACGAACAGTTCAGAAGTTCCCATTACGGACCGACCTATGCTGGTGAATAACACTTTTATCTTTTTCTAACGCATAAAAACAATGATTGTTAAAAGAACCCGAATGATTTAGGGCTACAATTACGAGTTTAATTACGGGAAAATCCTCCTTGAACTTCACAATTTGATGGCGAGTGAGTTATAAAGAAAACAAGCGTTATTCAAGTTAAAGAGGATGTTTTCGCAGAAACATTTTTTTCATAAGCAACTGTGACGATGTGACACCTGTCAATTGAAGAAGAAAGAAACATACGCTTTTGAAGAAACAGCAGTACTGGTATGACAAACACACACGAGTTAAATTATCATGCGACGATTTTCTCCTAAAAAGAAAAACAGCTAGAGATCTTACGGAAAGTATTTTTTATTTCCAACGACGATTAATCTTCGAAGATTTACCTCTGTTCCGTTTTAAAATTTCACGGAAAGTCAAATTGTAAGTGAATGCAAATATGTGTTTTGGCCGGGAGTTGTCAGTCTGCTTGTTTGTTTTCTGTAATGGCGTGTGTAAATCGGTGTTTCTTCCACCGAAAAGCTGAAGTCAATGAGACTCTTTCTACCTAGACACAAGGAGATTTAATGCGACTGTTATTCATCGAATTTCTGCGTTTCTGCCGTGAAATTTACGACGAAAGTGTATTTTAGAATTTTGAACTGGTGCTGAATAAAATTCTTTCTTAGCCTAAACTTATAAATTCGTTTGTATCTGGCGCATGTCAAACCCATTTGCAGCTTAAAAGTCAAACAGGGATTGTCACTTACTAAATTGGCTTGCCATTAAGTCTTATGATCGCCTTCGTATGAAATTGTTTTTTTTTTTTTGTTGGCGTTTTCTAGTCCGCGTTTTACTAGTCCGCGTTTTACTAGTCCACGTTTTACTAGTCCACGTTTTACTAGTCCGCGTTTTACTAGTCCGCGTTTTACTAGTCCGCGTTTTACTAGTCCGCGTTTTACTAGTCCGCGTTTTACTTGTCCGCGTTTTACTAGTCCGCGTTTTACTAGTCCGCGTTTTACTAGTCCGCGTTTTACTAGTCCGCGCTTTACTAGTCCACGTTTTACTAGTCCAGTCCAGTCCAGTCCAGTCCACGTAATACCATATGCCATTTTTATCTTTTATCTTGATTTTTGAGAGAAATCGAAATCTGCACCTATCGCTTTTTTCGACGAAAATAAGTTCTTTAATTAGTCTTCTTTCACTGGAGCTTGTTTTTTGGAGAAAATGATTTTTAAAATTTACTGTGCATTGTTTGCTTTCTTGCTTTCTCCAAAATTTTGACTTTTCGTACGCACGTGTTGGATCGCGTAACACGTAAGTGTCAATGGGCTAAACTCGATCTTGCTATAAATTTCCGTGTTTTGAGAAAAGAAAAATGGGTTTCGTGTGACAAATTGTGGTTCATTGGAAGATAACAGGTGAAGTTTACAACATGAGTCAGTGATTCGATGATGAAAATAAGTTACCAATGCAGGTTTTGCTTTAGTGGAGATAGTATAAAAACACGGTGAAGGTATTTGTTCTCGTCGTATAAGCTGTCTGTCGAGTCGCATACTAGTTGTGCGCGTCGTGTTAAGAGTTCTGATAGTTGTGGCTTTGTAGCGACTCGAGACAGCTTATCCGACGAGAACAAATACCTTCACCGTGTTTTTACGAAGAACAACTACGACAACGACTTCATCCGACGAAACACTCACCGACCCACTACCACTACCGAAACAAACGACACCGCAACCATACCGTACATAAAAGGCATGTCTGAAAACATCTCGCGCATCTTACTACCCTTCAATATCCGCGTCGCCCACAAACCCATCACCACACTACGTCAGTTACTAACCAACGTTAAAGACAAAGACGAACCGAGGAACAGACAGGGAACGGTTTATAAGATCAATTGTTCCGACTGCCAAGCCTCCTACATCGGTGAGACTGGCAGAAACCTCACAACAAGACTGACTGAACACAGACGGGCGACGAGGAAAGGTGATGTCAGCAATCACATTGCTGAACACCATCGACTTACCAACCCCAACATTGACTGGGACTCTGCGCAATGCCTAACCTACAGCACTGACTATTTTCAACGACTGACTCTGGAAAGCTGGTTTACTAACTTAGAACAGACTCCCCTAAACAGATGTCAACAACTACCCGCTCCATACAAACGACTCATTCACGACATAAACATCACAAACGACCGAAAAAGAACGTAACTTTACCGACAGATCGAAACAGACCAATCACGACCAACTTACGTCACTTGAGTCTTACAGCCAATAACATCACGGCAAAACCAACCGATCATTTCACACGAACTGGAATAAGAACATTCTACTGACAACAATCATTCACTTTATCAATACCCTTGACTACACTGTATAATTCATGTATTACCTGTTGTGAGTGGCCTACAATGTGGAAGAAAGGAGAGTGGACACCAGTCTTTAAGAAGGAAGATCCCCATGAGAAAGAAAACTATCGTCCAATAACTGTGCAAGTCACAGTTAACAAAATCTTTGAGCAGCTACTCAGCAAGCAACTAAGTCATGGGTTTGATAATAAACTATGTGATAAATTAACAGCATATAGGAAGAGGAACAGCTGTGAAACTGCTTTATTGTCATTAACCGAGAACTGGAAAATGGCTTTGGATGAACGCAAAATTGTCGGAGTCCTCTCCACAGACATGAGTAAAGCATTTGATTCTCTATATCATCCTCTCATGTTGGCTAAACTAAAGGCTTATGGTGTTAACGACAACAGTATCAGACTGCTGAACTCATATTTTACTGATCGCTTCAACAGAGTTAAACTGGGACCAGTAGTGAGCTCCTGGGAGAGGGTGTCAAGGGGATGCCCTCAGGGATCTGCATTTGGGCCGTTATTATGGAACATTTTTCAGAATGATCTAACTTATGACATTAATACAAACCTTAATATGTATGCAGATGACCACCAGTTTTATGATATGAGCAGTAATCTAGCTGATGTTCATGCTAATCTGACAGTAAGTGCTGAAGTAGCTTCCAACTGGTACAGTTCCAACTTCCTTAAAGGAAACTTCGACAAGTATCGAACCTTAACACTTGGTAATAAATGTGATCATAGTATGAGAATTGTTATTGGAGACGTAGAAGTTAAATCAACTGCCTGCCTGAAATTGCTTGGAGTATCAATAGACAATAATCTCCGATTTGCTGAACATATTACTACAATCTGTAAGAAAAGCAGCCGACGTGTAGGAGTCTTAATGAGACTCAGAAACTTAATACCTACTAGCACCAAGTTGCAATTGTTTAAAGCTGCCATTCTTCCTTATTTAACTTACTCTCATCTTGTTTGGCACTTCTGTCGTGCTAGTGACAGCAGAAAACTGGAACGCATACAGGAAAGGGCACTTAGAGCCATATATTGCGACAAAACGTCAAGTTATAACACACTATTGGGTATGGCTAATCTATGTACTTTACATAACAGAAGGTTACAGGACATGGCTACTCTCATGTACAAGGTCAAGAATAATATATGTCCTAAGTATATTGCTGACCTATTTCGGAGGTCTGATACGAAATATGCCCTACGTAGCAAAGAATTTGTTATTCCTAGATTTAATACAGCAACATATGGTAAGCACTCTATCAGATATACTGGACCTAAGTTATGGAATATTGTACCTAAGAACATTAGAGATCTGCCAACATTATTATCTTTCAAGATAAATATCCGTAAGATTGATCTAAATACTTTACTGACCCATAATTACTGTACCAACTGTATTTTATGCAGTACTTAATGTAAAAAAGTTTTTAATGTAAATTTTATCTTGTACATATTGTAAATATTTTAGCATGTTAACCAATCTTAGTATTTTTAGCTCAATTAGCATTGTAACTTTAATTAATATATGGATTTAGTCATTTTTAATTTATTTTGTAGTGTCCCCATTTAGTGGTTATGTACTGCTATTTTAGTCTGACACTTAAATAAAGGTATTCATTCATTCATTCATTCATTCACTTGACTCTGATGATGACTTCCGCACAGGTTGTCGAAACGTCAGTCACTACCACCGACAACAGTCCTTCTCAGGACTACACTCACCCGGACGATCAGACTACACCTTCACATGTTACCCCCGGGTTCAATCCATTTACTGCATTAAGTTTTGTGTATAAAAGAGCTTATGCACCAAGGCTAAAAATGAGACGATTTTTGAATGGTTGAAGCGGTGATCCGAGGACGCTGCACTATCAGGTTTGTAAAGCAGTGGGTTGAACCGTATAAATGGGCATGTCAACGGCATTTCGGTCAGATTCGCCGAAAGGAAGACAAAACATGCCCGTGTAGCACGGCCACCCTATCCCCACTAGTTACTGTATGTATCATAGTTGGCCAAAAAACCCACGACTGTAACATGCATAGGACTGAAGCCCCCAAAAGTACAAAGACTGGCTCAACTAGAGGAAGAATAAACCGAGGTATGCTTTAAGTACAAAATGTCCATTATAATGATAATAAAGAAGTTTTCACTTTCCATCTTAGTTTGTAATTTTTTTCTGAGAAGCTGTAATTTTATTTCTGAGCAATAGTTTTACTTTCCCAACAAGTATATCTCATTACAATTATGAATTATTTGTAGTATGTCTATTTTTTAAGCTGCTTTTCCCTCACTAATCATTTTATTTATTTTTGCTTTTTCTTTTCGTTCTTAACTAACTTAATGCCATCTGCAACATAAAATGTACTGAGCTAACAGAAAACTTCTGCTTTATTTAACTCCCTGATTCACAAAGTAACATTACCATCTTACTAGTAAATAAATTTTTAAGAAACAAAACTACGGTAAGGTAAAATAATTATTATAATATAATTTAATCGATGTGAATAAAGCACTGCATTATCTTTTCTCATATTGCAACAGCCTTGAATGAATCAACTATCGTCTAAACTTGATTTCTTATATTCAGAAGTTGCATGCCTGAGTTATAAATAAAGAATTCTTATTGGGTGTTTATGGAGGTGTAAAGAACATAATGATTATGATGATTAATCTTCTAAATTAGAAATGTCGGAGGGAAATTATCAGAAGTATTTTCTGGAGTCGAACAAATGAAGTTAAAAAATGTTCAGGAGAAAATTGATTAGATTAAGTCAGCTGTCAATTCCCAGTTAACAGTAAATCATGAGGAGTAACCAAAAGCTTGTAATTAGCCTTGTACTGCTGTACCCATCTAGTCAAATAAAAATCAGTGATGGGATATTCCCAAACATGAACAATGATAGCACCATGCAGATGTCCTTTGCCCAACTTATTACAGGGAAGGGGAGCACTGGTATGGCTACGCTAGTTGTAGTCAATAAGAAATTCTCAACAAGTTTCAGCAATATACATATATTTTGCCACCTTGAAAAAAAAAATGGTTACAAGTCAAATAGGAATGTTTCATAATGATGTTCTCAGTGTGGGGATATGATGTAATATTACTGATGGGGATCATAAATATATCTTATTAACCAAGCGGGAGGGCCGTACTGGGAGAATATCGGCCCGAGGTCTTGACAGTACGGACCGGGCTGCGCTCAGTCCGTACAAAAAAGGCCGAGGGCCAATATTCTTCCAGTACGGTCCTGAGCAAGCCTGGTTAATAAGAGATTTATTATACGACTGAAGTTCAAAGGGACACAAGTGCTGTATCATTCGGGACCATTCAGGACAGTGCCCGGTCCAATACTGAGAGAATATTGACCAGCAATAGGGCATTTTCATTGGTTGATTTTAGTTATTGGCCCTCTGACTGCCCGAGTCGTGTAATAATTATCCTTACAGTGCTTCCGAGCATGTGATGTGTATGATTCCTTAAGCACATGGAAACTATGTAAAGCTATGCAAAGCTAATCTAAAAAAAAAATGAATTATAGAAGAAGAGTGGTTGATTATTTGCATAAATTAATGCAATGCACATGCAAGGTAGTGGAATATACTTCAGGTAAACATACATGTGCCTGTAAAAGTTTCAAATGACTGAGTTATAAAAATATAATAATAATAATAATAATAATAATAATAATAAAGTGGGTTTCATTGAAAATGCTTTCATGTAAAACAAATACCGCTGTTTGGGAAATTAAAGTAGCAGTTGTAGTAACAAGTACAAGCAAACGTACCAAAGACAAGTAATGGAGATCTACAATCGATTAATATCAATAAAGACTTAATTCAAGATAAATTGTAAATGAACCAATCATGCTGGACGGTCTCAAATACAAACAAATCAAACTTTCTTCGATTTCCACTCCCTTTGTAAACATCACCATTGTATGAGCTTAAGTCAGGCGTTATTCTGTTCATGAGAGATAAGTTGTTGATAAAACTGCAAGTATATGAAATGAACAAATGTTTTCATATTTTAATTTGGATCTATCAACAAAGTTGAAATGGTAAATTGGCAACCGTAACGATTACAAAAGCTGACGTTTCGAGCGTTACGGTCACCCGTTCTTAAAGGCACAGTAAATCAGAAAGGTGGAATGGCGAAAAATCAGTCTAGAAAAGTAAAATTCTCAACCAAGCGAATGATTTCCAAAATGAAAAGGCACCGCACGTCGGCGCAAAGTGAGTGTGAATATTTTCGCAACTCAATAATTACGTGTATCGCTTCATGCTAAGAACACTTAAAAATCCAACCAGTCTTCAGACTCGCTGGAAAATTATCTTACAGAACTAATCTCTTGCTTTGTCTGGATAACTATCGCTGTTTTTGAGTATTCTGAAGGCGAGGGCGACTGGCGAACCACGATCGCACTTCGTAACGACGGCCAGCTAAAGTCAGCAAACAGCACAAAACTCCAAACAAAATGACTGCCCTGTACCGCTATTTGTTAAGACGTGGTTTTAGTATTAAAAACCCATTCAAAGGATCAACCATAATAAACAAGGAGAAGTATCATGGATATTTTCCGACTTAAAACCTTGCAAAAGGCCGATGTTTTCATCGAACTAGTCCACAAACACATGGAAGCACTTGGCAGCCTAATGTTGATGACCACTGACCACTGTGACGTCACCAAAACGTATTTCGGCGGTGTCAGTTAACACGCGTGATATTTCGCACACCAGAGTGCAATATGACACGGCATAACACGACTTTTGTTTTCGCACCCTTTAACACGCTTCTTTGTTTAACCTAAATACGGTTCATTGTTTATATGGAACAAAAGAAATTTTAATCAGGAGTGCATTGTGACACGCTGCTACTGTGTTAACGAAAATTTCTTTTGTGTACCGTGCTAAAATAGTGTGCCCGTGCCATCACCATTATGCTGGAAATCCTGTGGTGGGTCACATTATGTTGCACGGTTAACCAGTACTACAAACACACTGTATGTACTATGTAGATTTGGAGTTTGAAATTTAAAAGTTAATTTATGTTGACAAATGTGGACATGCTAACCGAATGGAGAGCAGTATGTATGAATGTATAGGTACTGCTGCCTCACTCAAGAAAACAACACAATGATACTTGCCAACCCTTGAACCCATGCAGAGATATTACTCCAGAATCCAACAGGCCACAGTCTATACAATTAAATGATGGAAATGCAGTTTTAAACCTAAAAACTTACCTTTAACTGTAATATATATATTTCCAGTGGAACTGCCTCCACTATTTTTTGCTTCACAGGTGTACAGTCCTGCGTCTTCCTTTTTTATATTATCGAGGGAGAGAGACCTGGTGTTTCCTTTCAATGTGTTATTCTTGAGCCAGGTTATCTGTGGCTGAGGCTGACCTTGAATGATTTTACAAGTCAAAGTCACATTGTCTCCTTCTCTGATGAGATTGCTTGCTCCTGAAACATTCACCTCTGGTCGAACTTTGAATAAACAAGTAACAAAGTTCAAACAAATTGGCACGGTCATACACACATAACATAAGTCTCCTAGAAAGCAGTTATCTTTTGGGTTACTACTATCAATCTACAAAATGGACAATGCAGTTTGACATGACTAATTTCAATAACCAGATGAAGTAAATTTTTCAGACAGCTAAAAACAAATGCATGGGTTACATAAAATGACCTTACAGGAATATCTACAAATTAATCGAATGAAGCCTTGAAATGTAAAAAGTAAAATGTTTTAAAAATCTGAGCTTTCGCCGATCAACGGCATCATCAGGGATAAGAAAATATTCCTGATGATGCTGTTGATCGGGGAAAGCTCGGATTTTTAAAACATTTTACTTTTTAAAAAAATATTCCCTGCTGATGCTATTGCCGATTGGCGAAAGCTAGGATTTTTAAAACATTCTACTTTTTACAGCAGTGTAAGGCTTTATTCGATTAATTTGTATATATTTCAACATTGCAGCTGAAGGACAACAAGAACAGATTATTGACCTTACAGGATTGCATATTGGCAAAAATTAAAGACCTTACACACAAAAAAAGAACAATGCCAAAGATTGTTTTAAACCTCAGTAAACTAAATGAAGAACCCATTTTATCAGCACTAAATGTTGTAACTGCACTACTTTAGGGACTAAATTCTCAACTTTTAAGACAGGTAATATGGTGTAATGATACAATTAACAGTTTTATATTTTGCCAACGCTTCACCTACCTATAACAGACACAAGTATGTTCTTAGGTGCGCTTGTGACCCTACTTGGTCCTTTATTCTGTTTCATGGTACAAATGTATGTTCCATTGTCTTCAGGTTGAACAGGATCAATGTGTAGACTGCCACTGGGCATTTGAGAAAATCTTCCCCCATTAAGCAATAAATTTCTTCCTTGTTTGCTCCAAGTTATCTGTGGAGGTGGTTTTCCTTCAGCATTACAGTTTATAATTCCAAACATGTCTGCAGTAAGGCTCTGCTCGCCTTGAGTGTTTTCAGTGAATCTTGCTGTTGGAATAAACAATGAGGACAACCACTTACCAAATTGTAGCTGCATTGAAGAAATGTCGCCTAGTCTGTACTTTGTCTATATGCTGAATGCTGGTCACATTTACTGTACAGTTACATGTATTTTAACATACTCTAAAATTAAGGCCTTCTCAGTATGTTAAAAACCATTTACCTACCATTAATATAAACTGTGTAATACTGAACATATTCCAATCTGCGGCATTCATAAGTTCCTCCATCAGACAACTGCACATTTTCTATGACCAGCTCACCATCTTTTTTGGTCTTGACCCTCTCAGAAGGAGAAGTTCTATTTTGCATCTTTTTACCATTAATAATCCACATTGCAAAACTGGTTTTGTTAAGTATTGCGCAGTGAAGATTTTCATTGCTACCAATATCAAAGAAAAGTTCCTTTTTCCCCATTACTTGTTTGTTCACTGAAAGAAATTTTTTCAAATAGAACAATGATAAGTTCATTCTGTTTAAACTTTTTGGTACTAGCTAGCTATAGATTGTAAAACTATTAGTATCTTAATCCTTGTTGCAAACACTGTAAACAAGTAACTGGTCATGTTCAGGAGTTTTCATCTGGGCATTATAAATACTTTACTTACTTGGTTGACACAGTGCTTGAGAACCTTTGTCATCTCCTTGACATTGACCTGGCACATGCAACTTTCCATCAGAGCGAGTGCAAGATGCAAGTTCTACCTCGTTTCCAGTGCAAGAAACATCAAACATTACAGTAGTAATGTTCTCACCCTCTATGTCTGAGCCAATGAATTCAGCAAGAGCCTCTTCAAAGCCAAGTTGACGACAAATAACTTTGACATCATTGAAATCCCATCCATTGGCACATATTTTCCCCCATTTTCCTTTGTAAAATACTTCCACTCTTCCACCATACTCTACATTTGCACCATTCAAGCGAACAGGAACTTATAAAGTCACAAAATATTGAGAAATTAGTGAAGGTATGTTAATTATGTAGTAAATTAAGAAAAAGATTGAAAATATGGATAAAAGAGGGAGATAGCATGATTATAGACAAATTTAAAAAGTCAAGGTGTGACCAAACAGGTTAAGATATCCAATATGGTTGAAGGGTTCTTTGATAGGCAGTTGTCTGGGTATCATCTTTGGGCCTTTATTTACATCTTCAGTTACAATTTAAATTAATCCCACAAAACAGTCAAATTTTCTTTCTTAATTTGTGATATTTTTAACAGTAAGAGCAATCTTTGTGAAAAAGGCTACTACATTATTACTGATCAAAGCAAGAAAGAATGTTTTAGTGAGGTCTTTCACCTCAAATATTGATCAAGTCTATAAGGGTACCATGCAACTAGAATGCGATGTAGAAGACTGAAGCAGATATGACTAGAGTCCAAAATGCATAATTGATCATTACCTTTGCACAATTGCAATTTGTTTGAGAAGTGTTCTCCACATTTTGTCAGAATGGTGGTGCAGTTGTAGTTAATAGATGTCTCTGATTCATTGTCACTGTCTTCATACCATCTTCCATAGTAACTGCTGTTAGAGTATCCCATTGCCATGCACATCAAATCTTCTTCAGCTTTATTCCAGTTACTGATGCAAAGCTTTTGCCAGCTGCTGTTTGTGTAGATTTCCATTGTGCCAACTGATGGGTTCCCCTCCGTTGTAAAGCGCAATGGAAATTCTGATGGAAGAAATAACACAAAATTGCAAGTCTGTTTTAAATAGCCTTCTTAATTCATTCTACATGTTTTAATTGTTATGCGAATGATTCCCTTAGATAGGCACTCAGTTTCAAATGAATTCCAATTCTAGGTGTAGATGTCTAGAAACAATCACTAGCCCATGGCAAAAACATATTAATTTATACTGCTAGCATCAGACATTATATATTTCAACAAGAAACTGAATATTTAAGCTGAATATTAATTTATACTGCTAGCATCAGACATTTTATATTTCAACAAGAAATGGAATATTTAAGAAGTAATTTTCAAGAAAATTTAGTGGTAAATGCATATAAATGATGACACCAAATTAAAATAGTAAAAACATTTGCAAGACATAATGTATGGGATTGGATGCTAAGACAAAACAATAAAGATGACGATCCTGATGATTATAATAGGTGTGAGAATGATAATGATAACATTAATAATGACTAGAACTTAAATATTCAAGTGTCACTGTAATGTTAATGATAATTTTGGAAAAGGTGAATCTATTATGAAGTAACTTAAAAGGCAAAGGCTTTTAAAGAAATTAGCCATTAAATATGGGGTTCAACAAAGATTACACTCTGATGTCGGTATTTCCATAAATATTGCACCATATAATTACAATTCACACACACTGATTTCACTATCTGTATGAGTTACCTTCACGGCAGCTGGATATGTTGTTACATTGTCTCACAACTGCTCTGTTCCCATCACAGTTTTCCCCGCCATATGCTGGTTCTGGATTAGAACATTCTCTAAACCTTATCTGTATACCACTGACTGTTTTTGAGCAGATACTCCAAGCACTCCACTCATTCCAACCGCCATTGACTGACAATGTTTCAACAACAAGCAGATGAGAAACAACTCCAAACTTTGCCTCCGGGAGAAGACACTGTGATTACTTTGTTTTCCGAAATTATGATTTATTACTTAGCCTAGTCAACATTTTCATTCTAATAAAGAGCAGGAAAAAATTAAAAAAAACTTAAAACACATATATCACTGAAAAAATGTCACGTAAATTATTACCTCTGCCTCAGGGTTAATACGCTTTTTTTAATTGTTACAAGATTTTTGGTAATTTTTAGTTCTCATTTCGGAGACCCTGATAGAACGCAATGTTGCAATTTCGAACAATCGACCTCAAATCGTATCCAATCGCACAATTCATGAAAAATCACATAATTCAAAGAAAATTGCCAAAATTCCACAAGCTAAACGATTAATTATTACTTTATCTCCAAAAATCCATTAACTATCATGGTATCAGAGGTTAACATGATCAACTGACTAAATATGCTCTAAAATGCACAACTGCTTGCCAATTAGCAAATGCTATGCATACGGCTAATTCATTCATGTATTAAATAAGAGTAAGGTGAGAAAGGAACTTGGATTGGCTCGTTCAATGAGGCACGAGGAAATCTGGGCAGTTCTGTATTTGAAATGAACAACTGCCTGCCAACATGCAAATGACATATATATATATATATATATATATATATATATATATATATTATGAGAGGAAAAAAGGACGTAACTACATTTCCGTAACTACATTACGTCCTTTTTTCCTCTCATAATATTTATTCTGCTCTGCTTCAACGTATTGAGCACTGTTCCACGCGAAAATCGACTTGCAGACTTCCTATATATATATATATATATATATATATATATATATATATATATAACTGCAGACAGGG
The DNA here is from genome assembly GCF_964205215.1 of Stylophora pistillata. Lineage (NCBI taxonomy): Eukaryota > Metazoa > Cnidaria > Anthozoa > Scleractinia > Pocilloporidae > Stylophora > Stylophora pistillata. Next base: position 14,633,799 of record NC_142529.1, read on the forward strand.
TGCACACTGTTTCGACCTATGTGGGTCTCGTCAGTGCAGTGCAGACACTGGGCCAAGCTCTGGAATAAACCATTGCCTGGGCGCTACACTTGTGGGACCAAGTGCAGGCATGTTGCCATGCGAGATTGCTCAAATCACAACTAAGGTGATGAGCTTCGCCCAAAGGCTAAGTGCATGGCAACCCCAGTGTAGAGTGCTCAATCGCAAGGTAGCCAAAAGGCAAAGCCAAGCGAGAGCTATCTAACTGCAGTCAGGGTGCACACTGTTTCGACCTATGTGGGTCTCATCAGTGCAGTGCAGACACTGACACTGACACGTCAGTGCAGTGCAGACACTCTATATATATATCTATATATAGAGAGTTTAAAAAATTGCGAGGATGGACAACTTCTGACATCAAAATATAGAAAATTTTAATAAAAAACGTTTCGGTCCGAGACCTTCTTCAGATATCTACAACTTTTGAAATAAAAAAAAGAGAGCATTAAAGTGCCACTACGACGAAAATTTGTCACTCTCTGGTTTTGACATTTTTTAGCGCCAATCAAGTTAATATGTTTAGAATTTTACTATGCGGTAGTTTTTAGGTCGATGGAAGCGAAATATGCCTTGATATATAGCTGGCCGAAATTCACGAAAAACCCGTCCGCTATTACTCAGCACGCAACCGAGAGCCAGCGACTGAACGGTTTTATGCATGAAGCGGTTTTACGCATGAAGCGGTTTTACGCATGAGTTGACCTGTGACGTCATATGCACACTTTCGCATCGTGCTTCGTGTGTTGTGAGAGATTCCACAGTGGAAATTCTAGGCGTTTTATAAGATGTATTCTTCCTCGAATTCTTCTTCCAAATGGCATACAAATTTAGCCACGTTTTTTAGGTTGAGCTGTGCATATGACGTCACTTCCGAAAGGCTCCAACTAGTGCCAACTCTTTTTGCCACACTCGGCCAGTTTTGAATTGAGTAATGGCAGGCGACCAAAAACGAAAAACAAGGTTGTAATAATCATACTTCCCGTGAGAATTTTGCGATTAAACTTGGCATGGTAAGTGTTTCTTACTTCTAGTTTCCAGAAGTGAAAAGAAAAGGCAATGCGAAAGTTTGATCATAGTGGCACTTTAAATAAGATCGAAGTGCTAATGAATACGTAATTATAGATAACGACTAATGAATTGGTGCTAATAAAAAGATAACAAGAAACCTAATTAAAAAGAAAGCAATGGACAAAATACAAGAAACAAACCCTAAAAACTAAGAGATAAGAATACTAAATATGTTAAAATGAGTGGCGTAACCAATTGCAAAGAAGCAATGCGGCAAGTTAAAAAAGGGAGAGGCCCACTTTTAACTACAACTATAAACCGTAACAAAATCCCAAAACAAGGCCTTTGGAGCCCGAAAGGGCAAATTAGCAGCAAAATCCCTGGAGGGGCCCTTAAATGATACTAATCATAATAAGATCCCTTGGCAGGGCCTCTGAGCCCAATCCACACCTTAAAAGGGCCGAAAAAATCCAAGAAAAGGGCCTTTGAACGATCAATTAGTAGTTCCTAATATAAGATGGAAAATTAATTATTTATAGCAAATTCTATTTTTTGAATGAAATTCCTTTCTTTTATTCAAGCCATGGGGTGCCAAAGAGAACAACTGAGCACTCCAATAAGCCTCTTTTGTGATTAAAAGCCTATCGATCTCTTCAGAGCCACTGGAGGCCTGTACCTGATCAATGCATTGGAACGAAAAATCGTCCAGGGTGTGTGGGGTTTAGTTAAAGTGTATCGCTACTTCACAAGTTGTTTTGTTTGTGAGCATAGCAGATTTGTGCTTTCGAAATCTAACTTTAAAGTCGGTACTAGTAGATCCCACGTATTGCAGGCGACATTTCTTTCAAGAAGCCAAGTAAATCACATTTTTAGAATCACAAGAGAGTCTAGAGTGAATGGTGTAATTTTTGTCCGTCTGAAAGCTGAGAAATGATATAGATTCAACAAAAAAATTCTTACAGAGGTCCCTATATATATATGTTACAGAGGTCGCCTATATATACATATATATATTAAAAAACAGACTAGGAGAAGTTGTGGCTGTGAAAAAGTGCTTGATGTGGGTTGCAGAGCATTTCAATAGCGGTTATAAATTAATGACAGGAAGATCGTGCCACCATTACTCTGAGTTTCACGCAGCTTGCGCTGCGATCGTCAGACGGTTTGAAAGAAACAAAAACCGTCTGACGATTGCAGCGCAAGCTGCATGAAAGTCAGAGTAATAGTTCCTGTCATTAATTTATAACCGCTACATATAATTATAATTATATATATATATATATACTGCTGATTCATTCAACCTTTTTACTGTATCAAATAAGAATAAGGTGAGAAAGAAACTTTACCAAATCAAAATATCGACATATAGTAAAAAACATAGCAACTACTGCATGCACATTAAGAGCAGATCCGTGCAAGAATCAAACAAAATTGCAAATCCTCAGCAAAGCTGAAAAAATCAAATTCACTCGTCTTTTGCATATAGATAGCCTTTAGTAAGTATATGAAGGCAAGAGTACCAGATAACCCCATACATTAATTATGCATTCAGACTAGTAGACTTTGTTGTTAAAGTTTTGTCATAAAATACAAAGAAGTGGAATGCATAATTAATGTTTGGGGTTATATGGCACTCTTTCCGTATATGAATGCCATGCAGTTTTTTCCTTGAAATATCTGTTAGTTCCTGAGAAAAATGATGGAAGCCATTTTCCCCTTAGGCACAATTTGGTGATCCCAAATGCGTGCAAATGGGGTGGAAATTAGTCATGATTCGCTTGACTCGCTTGTCAAAAACTGCTTTGCTAGAAAAAGCCATCATAGTTCCAATTTGTTGTATAACTTGCCATGGTCTAAACAACATGATTTCCTAAACATTAGATTTATCTGTGTATTCAAGAGAAGTAAAGAAGTTATGGCTCTCCCATGCTACGTAAGACGGTAGGCGAAGAGTGAGGATAATTTTGAGCATGCGCCTTTGATTAGAATTTCATAAGATTAAGAATGACAATACCCGAGTTAACAATCTTTCAAAGTAAATGTAAATTTTACTTTGTGGAAAGGAAAGTGGGATTTTTAAGAATTTGTTGAAAATCGTCAACGAAATACCTAAAATCACGCCATGTTGTGTATACGTGACCATTACCAAAAACAAAATCGTTTTTGTTTTAGAAATCATGGCAACTCAAAAAGCGTAAACAACAATGCAAATATACTGACCCCAACTGGGATATGATATTCTCAAATTTTCAAAGTGCTTCATTTTACCCTTTGGTGAATTTCATTCGTGAGGTTTATCATGAACAGAGAACTGAGCCCGCCGCTGCAGCCTCGATCAAAACCGGCTTAGTTTTCAATGAATTCTTCGTAGCTCACTTTTCACATTTGTACTCTTTATACTGTTACTACAAATTTTCTGAAAATTCTGAAGGAAACCATAAAAGGGCTGACAATAAAGCCAACTAGTTCAAGCATGTGTTCCCATGCAGTTTACCGTGGACCGTTTTGAGACTATGTAAATTACGTCTTGCTCACAAAGCACCACAAAATTTGCATATCAGGCTGAGCAAGAATTCGTGACAGTAATTGATACGGATAAGGTATTCTCAATGGTTAAGATTGGGTCTCTAAGCCATCTGTCTCTTTTCTTTTGTTTTTGACAATTGTTGTTCCGGAGTTTTCAATCAAATCAGTTCAAAACAGGAAAGAGGTCTCGACGGTTTTACCTTATGTAATTTGCGTAGCGCGACTTTATAATATGATAAATTTGTGAACTGCTGACTATACACGCAAAGTATTGTCTTTCTTAAATTTAGAATTTTTATTTAGCTCACGTGGGAAAAAAAACATGCACTAATGATGTTAATTTAGTTACATAGAATTGAGGTGTTCGATTCTGCAAAAGTAAGTAACAAGAAAGATAAATTCTTGGTAAAATAGTTTATCAGCAATCTAAAGAGAAATCTGCTACCCTAAAGTAATGCATTATAGAGAAAGACCACATACTTCCTCTCCCCCCCACTCCATGAACAAATTCAGCTGTCACTCAAGCTCGTTTGGCCTCTATGCTAATTTAATTATAAATTCAAGCGAATCAAATTTGCATACAATCTATATAGTCGGCTCAATCAGTGTTTTAATGAATTTTGTCGCAAAGAACACCAACACGTCGTATCAAGCAGACAAGGAATACAAATTGCAAAGTTTAGACGTTTTCAGGAGCATCCATTTTTATTGAGCTGCAACATAAAGTGGCGGTGCAGATGTCAAACTTACAGAGACCGCAGAATGAAGAAAACGGCAAAACAGACTGAAACTCTGGACTTATATATATAAACAGCTAAGAATATCATATTTGAGTAATGGTTATTATATTTACTTTCAATTAATATATGCATCGGAGTCGTGTTAATTCTTATTATATCAATGCCTTGATGGTCACAAGTACACAACAGGATGGCGGGATTTTTTGTCTTTCTTCACGAATTTCAAAAAATTGTAAAAAATTCCAAATTCATTTCCCCAAACTAAACTATACATATTCTGAAAGATCATCAACTCTAGTATTATCATTCGTAATCTTACAACATTCTGAGCAAAGGCACGTGCTAAAAATTATCATTGTTTTTTGCCTACCGTTTTATGCAACACAGGAGAGCTATAAGCTTTTGACTTCTCTTGAATACTGGAATCAATCTAATCCTTATGAAATCACGGTGTTTGGACAATGAAAAGTTGTACAATAACTTGGAACTGTGATAGGTTTCTCTAGCGCAGTTTTATTGATACGCGAGTTGAGTGAATCATGACCTATTTTAAACCTGTTCGGTGTCGCCAAATTGATCCCAGGACTAAAAACGAAATGTTTCCATTTTTTCGGAAGCAAATAACTTTTTAAGGAAATAAACTGCACAACAATTGTCTACTTTCTAAAGGCTACTTGTACGCAAAAGAACAACAAATTTTAGTTTCTTAACTTTGCCATACAATGTTTGATTTTTGCACGGATTAATGCTCTTAATATCTAGAAAATCATGTAAATTGGCTAAAAAGGGGATGGAGCACCTTAACCTGAAAAATTAGTGCTCATAAAGATAACAGATGGCTGGCATAACACTGATTACTCACTCTTCTTACCTGGACAATGATTTGTGTTGCAAGTTTGGTTCATGCGACTAAGTCCTTGGCAATCCTCTCCAGGCCACACTCGCGGTGGATTGGTACAGCTGCGATATCGTCCTTGTGATCCACCACCACAAGTTACACTGCACCTCCCCCATGACCCCCATGAGGACCAACCACCATCAACTATCATCAAATTAATTAAAATGATTAACAGTTTAACATGACTAGACTGCTTGTCGTTTTAACTTTGGAACCAAATCAAACAAACGTAAGGAATAAGTTGGAAAAAACAAACAGTCAAAGACTGCACTTGGCTACAAGCAAAGCACAATTTTTATACCATAAAAATAACAAGAGGTTGTTATTATATTAACACCAGAAAGAAGTGTTGCAGCATATTTGTCTCACATGTTAAATAGAAAACCTGCTTCACCCCATATGTTTATGACATTTTCATTATATTAAAAGCAGGAAAACTTAAAAAAAAATTGAATCACATAAATTATTCAGGAAATGCCATGCAAATGATTACTTCTGCTTGGGTTAACACACCTTTTTCATTGTTACAAGAATTTTGGTAATTTTTAGTTTCTTGTTTCCTTTTTTATAAAGCTGAAATTTTTCCACTGTCTTGTTTTGGTGGATAGGAGGTATAAAACACTGAGTACTGACTCTCCCTTAAACAGTTATACATGTTGCAGCATGAGAGTTGGTCCTTGTTAATCCCTTCCACCCCACTGTAGAGAGGGAATGGTACAACAAAGCACTCCTCTTTGTAATTCACCCCTGCAAGTTACATTGCAGCTCTCCCATGTTCCCAAGGATGACCAGTCACCATAAACTATCATTATATCAGTGGTTGACAAGATCAACTGATTAAATATGCTCTAGGCAGTTCTGCAATTGAAATGCAAAACTGCCTGCCAACATGCAAATGACATATAATTATATCTGTACCGCCAATTACTGTTAGAAAATAAGGTGAGAAAGAAACTTTAGCTTAATACCAAATCAAAATACCAGCATATAGTAAAAAACCTTACAAATCCTGCACATTAATATCTAGAAAATCACGTAAATTGGCAAAAAAGGGGAAGGAGCACCTTAACCTGAAAAATTAGTGCTCATAAAAATAACCGATGGCTGGTGTTGGAAAAAATAAACAGTCAAAAACTGCACTTGGCTACAAGCAAAGCACAATTTTTATACCATAAAAAGAACAAGAGGTTGTTATTATAATAACACCAGAAGGAAGTGTTGCAGCATGTTTGTCTCGCATGTTAAACAGAAAACCTGCTTCACCCCACATGTTTATGACATTTTCATCATATTTAAAAGTAGGAAAAATTATTGAGGAATTAATTTACCGCATAAATTATTACTTCTGTTTGGGTTAATACACTTCTTTCATTGTCACAGCATTTTTGGTAATTTTTAGTTTCTTGTTTCCTTTTTTTGTAAAGCTGAAAATTTTCCGTTGTTTGGTTTTTGTGGATGGGAGATATAAAACACTGACTACTGACTCTCCCTTGGACAGTTATACGTGCTGCAACATGAGAGTAGGTCCTTGACAATCCCTTCCACCCCACTGTACAGAGGGAATAGTTCAACTGTGCACTGGTCTTTGTAATCCACCCTCACGAGTTACACTGCAGCTCTCCCATGCTCCCCAGGATGACCACACCAGCCACATTAACTGTCATTTCAGCATATTTCTATAGTCTAAAAGTTCCTGTATTTGAGCGATTAATGAAATTCAATAGAAAAAAGAACATTTTTAAATAACACAAATGTTAAAATGAAAAACATTGCCCACTTCTGATAAACAAAATATCAAAGCTTGAAAAAACTTACCACCTGATTTGTTTGCAAACATCCGCAGGAAAGGGAAAAAGATGAAAGTCAATAAAATAGAAAGAACATTTTTCAATAAAATCAATTCATTTTCATTCAGGATACTCTTAACCCTTCATTGACCCCTAAGAGTACTTGTATTTGATTTCTCCCAACAATATCACACCTTAATCAAGTACTAAGGCCACAAGAATAAAGGAAATGATCCACAACTAAAGAAGTTCTTGACTGTTTAACAAATGCTACTTGTTAACACTTTGTATCCTGAACAGTATGGAGAATATGCATACTGATGTTAGGGTGCTAATTTAGGTTAGAGAATTAAGACAGTGGTACAGTAGTTATATACAGTCATAAATTATGACCAACTGACTAAATGAGAAGGAAGTCTTTTTAAGACAATGACTAAAGGAAGCATTTTCAATAAAAACATAGACATGATAAATGATAAAATGAAAAACACTGAACACTCTCAATAAACAAAATATCAAAGCTTCAAAAAGCTTACTACCTGATTTGTTCACAAACATCCACATGAAAAGGAAAAACGTGAAAGTCAATGGAATAAAAAGAACATTTTTTGATAAAAACAATTCATCTTCATTAAGGATTCTCTTAACCCTTCATTGACCCCTAAGAGAATTGTATTTGATTCCTCCTTACAATATCACATCTTAATCAAATCAACATCCACATGAAAAGGAAAAAGGTGAAAATCAGTGGAATAAAAAGAACATTTCGATAGGAAAATTCATTACTTGACGAGGGAATTCCACATTAAATTGCACTTGCACTGCGAAGCGACGAGTGCGATATCGGTTTTCAAGTGCAATTTAATGCGGAATTCACGAGTAAAGTAATGGATTTTCTTTGAATCGCATAACTGAATAAAAATGAGTAAAAAAAGGAAACAGCATTACCTAAAATTGTTTTGTTTACGTAGATGCGAACTTTTTTCACTTAGCCTAGTTTACAACTCGCAATTCCACACTAAATACCTCTCTTCGTTAACTAATCAGAATGCAAGATTTTATTCAATGATGCGATTCTATAAAATAAATTAATCTTCATAAAGGATACTCTTAACCCTTCATCGACCCCTAAGAGTATTCTTATTTGATTCGTACAAACAATATTAAAATTTAATAAAGTGCTAAGGTCATAAAGAATAAAGAAAATGATCCCCAAGAAAAGACGCTCTTGACTGTTTAACAAATTCTACTTGTCAGCATCTCAGGAAATGCACCCTTAACAGTATGAAGAATATGCATACGGATGTTAGGGTCAAGGCTCGTCAATAGCTTTTTAACTTGTTGGACAAGTGGCTAGTGAAAATTTAGATTTTACAACAATTTCAGTTTGTTTACTTGCCAAACTGGCTAATAGCAATTCAAAACCACTAGCCAAAACTGAATACTTATTAGTCTGTGACTACTTGGCTACTTTTAATGTTGAGCCCTGAGGGTGTTAATTTAGATAAGAGAATTAAGACTGTGGCACAGTAATTAAATACGGTAATACTGACCAACTAACTAAATGAGAAGGTAGTCTTTAAATCAATGACTACAGGGAGCATCTTTAATAAAAACGTAGACATGAGAAAATGAAAAACATTGAACACTCTCTTAAAACAAAATATCAAAGCTTCAAAAAGCTTACCACCTGATTTGTTCACAAACATCAAAAGGAAAAAGATGAAAGTCAATGGAATGAAAAGAACATTTTTCAAAAAATCAATTCATCTTAGAAAGTGTATAGTGAACAGTATGGAGAATATGCATACTGATGCTAGGGTGTTTCAATTTAGGTTACAAAACTAATTGGCACAGTAACTAACTATGGTAATAATAACCAACCAACCAAATGAGAAGGAATTCTTCATAAGCCAATTCTTTATAAGGCTAAAGGAAGCATTTTTTAATAAAACTTAGACATAATAATATGAAAAACACTGAACACTCTCAATAAGAAAAATAACTAAGCTTCAAAAAACTTACCACCTGATTTGTTCACATTTATCCACATGAAAAGGAATAATTATATAAGGCATATTATATAAAAATATAAAATATACTTTTATAAAAAAGAACAACTGACTACATAAGAAGGAATTCTTTTAAAGTCAATGACTAAAGGAAGGATTATTAATACAAACACAAATGTTAAAATGAAAAGCAATGAACACTCTTAATAAACAAAATATCAATGCTTCAAAGAACTTCAGGGCTTGACACTAATGGTAGCCCACTAGCCACAGATTAGTAGAAATTTCAGCTTTGGCTACTAGTAACGGTTTTCCATTTCCACTAGCCAGTTTGGCTTAAGTATATAAACTGAAATTGTCCCAAAATGTAAAATGTCACTAGCCACCAAGTTGAAAAGTATGCGTCGAGCCCTAAACTTCCCATCTGATTTGTTCACAACCATCCACATGAAAAGGAAAAACATGAAATTCGATGAAATAAAAGGAATATTTTTTAAAAAATTCAACTCATATTCATTAAAGATGCTCTTAACCCTTCATTGACCTCTAAGAGTGCTTATATTTGATTTCTACAGACAATATCGCACTTTAATCAAGTACTAAGGTCATAAGAATTAAAGGGAGACCATCTACAACAAAAGAAGTTCTTGACTGCATGTTTAACAAATTGTACTTGTTAACACTTAGGAAATATATCCTGAAGAGTATGAAGAATATGCATATTAATGTTAGGCTGCTAATTTAGGTTAGAGAATTAAGACAGTGGCACAGTAATTAAATATGGTAATAATGACCAACTAACTACATGAGAAGGAAGTCTTTTTAAGTCAATGACTAAACGAATAGCTATTAATACAAACAATAAACTGCTTACAAGAGAAGGAATTCTTTTAAAAAAAAAATAATTAAAGAAGCATTATTATTGAGTCCCATTGACAAACAATGAATAAAAGGTTTAAGACACTCACGATCTGATTTATTCCAAAACATCCACATGAAAAGAAAAAATTATATAACACAAGATATAACTAATATAAAAATATCTTTTTGAAATGTAGAAAAAGATCATCTACTTACACGAGAAGGAATTCTTTTAAAATCAATTATTAAAGGAGCATTATTATTGAGCAACCTTGATAAACAATGAATAAAAGGTTGAAGACACTTACCACCTGATTTATTCCAAACATCCACATGAAAAGGAATAATTATATAACACAAGATATAAATAATATAGAAATATCTTTGTGAAATATAGAAAAAGATCAACTGCTTACACGAGAAAGAATTCTTTTAAAATCAACTATTAAAGGAGCATTATTATTAAACACTGTTGATGAACTACGAATAAAAGGTTGAAGACACTTACCACCTGATTTATTCCAAACATCCATATGAAAAGGAATAATTATATAACACCAGATATAAATAATATAGAAACATCTTTTTGAAATATAGAAAAAGATCAACTGCTTACACGAGAAGGAATTCTTTTAAAATGAACTATTAAAGGAGCATTATTATTAAACACTGTTGATGAACTACGAATAGAAGATTGAGGACACTAATACCATCTGGTTTGTTCCAAAACATCTAATCAAAACGAATAATTATACAACACACAAGATATAAGATATAAAAAAGACTAACTGATTACATGAGAATAAATTCTTTTAAAATCAAACATTTGTTCACAAAAATCCACATGAAAGGCAAAAAAATGAAAGTCAATGGCAAAGTGAGAACAATTTTAATAAAATAAATTCATCTTCATTAAGGATAATCTTCACACTTCATTGACCCTAAAATTAAAAGTACTTGTATTTGATTCCTCCTAACAGTATCTCACCTTAATGACGTACTAAGGTCATAAGAACAAAGGAAATGATTCACAACTAAAGAAGCTCTCGACTGTTCAACGAATTCTACTTGTCAGCATCTTAGGAAATGTATCCTCAATGGTATGGAGAATATGCATACTGATGTTAGGGTTTTAATTTAGGTTAGAGCTTTATGACAGTGGTGCAGTAATTAAATACCGTGATAAAGACCAACTGACTAAATGAGTAGGAATTCATCTTAAGTAAAAGACTAAAGGAAGCATCCACATGAAATTAAAAGGAATAATTTTATAAAACATAGTAATATAAAAATTATAAGACCACCTCACTACATGACAAGGAAATCTTTTAAAGTCATGGACTAAAGGAAGTACCATTAATACAAACACACAAATGATAAAATGAAAAACATCGAACACTCTCAATAAAGCTTGCTAGGCACTCAAGAAGCTAGAGTCGCTCTTGGTTATCGCCTCGCGCAACTCTTACGCTTCTTTCATGCTTAGCAACCTCCCACATGCATCTATGACTCAATAGGGTATGCTGCGTTTTTTAAGTATGGAGAATATGCATACTGATGTCAGGGTGTTAAAAGATGGAGAATTGTGACAGTTATACTGTAGTTAACTGTAGTAATAATGACCAACTAGCTAAATGGGAAGGAGTTCTTTTAGAACGAATTTTTAAAGGAGCAAAATTAATACAAACTCACACATTATTACTGAGGTGAAATACATTGAACACTCTGGATAAACAATATTTAAAAGGTTGAAGACACTGACTGAGTTGTTCACAAACATCCACGTGAAAAGGAATAATTATATAAAACATTATAAAAAAAATAAAAAATATATTTTTTATAAAAAAAGACCAACCGACTACATGAGAAGGAGTTATTTTACATTAAAAGAGCATTATTATTGAGCACCATTGATAAACAATGAATAAAAGGTCGAAGACACTTACAACCTGATTTGTTCACAAACATCCACATGAAAAGGAATAATTATATAACACAAGATATAAATAATATAAAAGTATTTTTTTGAAATATAAAAAAAGATCAACTGCTTACACGATAAGGAATTATTTTAAAATCAAATATTAAAGGAGCATTATTATTGAACACCATTGACAAACAATGAATAAAAGGTTGAAGACACTATCTGATTTGTTCGCAAACATCCACATGAAAAAAAATAATTATATAAAATATATTATAAAAAAAAATAAAAAATATATTTTATATAAAAAAAGACCAACCAGCTACATGAGAATGCGGTAATAATGACCAACTAACTACATGAGAAGGAAGTCTTTTTAAGTCAATGACTAAACGAATAACTATTAATACAAACAAACAAATAATAAAATGAAAAAACATTCAACACCCTCATTCAACAAAATATCAAAACTTCAAAAGGCTTAAAACCTGATTTGTTCACAAACATCCACATGAAAAAGAAAAAGATGAAAGTCAACGGAATAAAAAGAAAAGTTTTTAATAAAGACAAACCGACTGCATGAGAAGAAATTCTTTTAAAATCAATTATTAAAGGAGCATTAATATTGAGCACCCTTGATAAACAATGAATAAAAGGTTGAAGACACTTACTACCTGATTTATTCCAATCATCCACATGAAAAGGAATAATTATATAACACAAGATATACATAATATAAAAATATCTTTTTGAAATATAGAAAAAGATCAACTGCTCACACGAGAAGGAATTCTTTTAAAATCAATTATTTAAGGAGCATTATTATTGAGCACTATGGAAAAACAGTGAATAAAAGGTTGAAGACACGACCTGATTTATTCCAAACATCCACTTGAAAAAAATTAATTATATAACACAATATATAAAGATGAAACAATTTTTAGTGTAATAGAAAAAATCCGAGCCCCAGATGGGACTTGAACCCACGACCCTCCGTGATCTAGTCGGATGCTCTAACCACTGAGCTACTGGAGACTCTATGGTGAGCAAGGGTCAATTTGTGGGCCTCGACTGGAACCGCATCGCGCGGCTACACAGCCAAGTATTGGTAAGCACCTGTGAAAACTCACTAACAGCATCACGCTGTCACATTAAGGCATATCAAGATGCGGCCAACCAACCTCCAAAGTGAGCATGTAAAGATGAAACAATTTTTAGTGTAATAGAAAAAATCCGAGCCCCAGATGGGACTTGAACCCACGACCCTCCGTGATCTAGTCGGATGCTCTAACCACTGAGCTACTGGAGACTCTATGGTGAGCAAGGGTCAATTTGTGGGCCTCGACTGGAACCGCATCGCTCACCATAGAGTCTCCAGTAGCTCAGTGGTTAGAGCATCCGACTAGATCACAGAGGGTCGTGGGTTCAAGTCCCATCTGGGGCTCGGATTTTTTCTATAACACAAGATATGAACAATATAAAAATATCTTTATGAAATATAGAAAAAGATAAACTGCTTACACGAGAAGGAATTCTTTTAAAATCAATTATTATAGAAGCATTACTATTGAACACCATTGACAAACAATGAATAAAAGGTTGAAGACACTTACTAGCTGATTTATTCCAAACGTCCACATGAAAAGGAATAATTATATAACACAAGATATAAATAATATAAAAATATCTTTTTGAAATATGGAAAAAGATAAACTGCCTATACGAGAAGGAATTCTTTAAAAATAAATTATTAAAGAAGCATTACTATTGAGCACCATTAACAAACAATGAATAAAAGGTTGAAGACACTTACGATCTGATTTATTCCAAACATCCACATGATAAGGAATAATTATATAACACAAGATATAAATAATATAAAAATATCTTTTTGAAATATAGAAAAAGATCAACTGCGTACTTGCGAAGGAATTCTTTTAAATCAATTATTAAAGAAGCATTGCTATTGAGCACCATCGACAAACAATGAATAAAAGGTTGAAAACACGACCTGATTTATTCCAAACATCCACTTGAAAAAGGCAAAATTATATAACACAAGATATAAATAATATAAAAATATCTTTTTGAAATCTTGAAAAAGATCAACTGCTCACAAGAGATGGAATTCTTTTAAGATCAATTATTAAAGGAGCATTATCATTGAGCACTATTGTTAAACAAAGAATAAAAGGTTGAAGACACTTACTAACTGATTTATTCCAAACATCCACATGAAAAGGAATAATTATATAACACAAGATATAAATAATATAAAAATATCTTTTTAAAATATAGAAAAAGATCAACTGCTTACACGAGAAGGAAATCTTTTAAAATCAATTATTAAAGAAGCATTACTATTGAGCACCATTGACAAACAATGAATAAAAGGTTGAAGACACGACCTGATTTATTCTAAACATCCACTTGAAAAAGGCAAAATTATATAACACAAGATATAAATAATATAAAAATATCTTTTTGAAATCTTGAAAAAGATCAACTGCTCACAAGAGAAGGAATTCTTTTAAGATCAATTATTAAAGGAGCATTATCATTGAGCACTATTGTTAAACAAAGATTAAAAGGTTGAAGACACTTACGAACTGATTTATTCCAAACATCCACATGAAAAGGAATAATTATATAACACAAGACATAAATAATATAAAAATATCTTTTTGAAATATAGAAAAAGATAAACTGCTTACAAAAGAAGGAAATCTTTTAAAATCAATTATTAAACAAGCATTATTATTGAGGCCCATTGACAAACAATGAATAAAAGGTTGAAGACACTTACTACCTGATTTATTCCAAACATCCACATGAAAAGAAAAAAATTATATAACACAAGATATAAATAATATAAAAATATCTTTTTGAAATATAGAAAAAGATCAACTGCTTACACGAGAAGGAATTCTTTTAAAATCAACTATTAAAGCAGCATTATTATTGAGCACCCTTGATAAACAATGAATAAAAGGTTGAAGACACTTACATTCTGATTTATTCCAAACATCCACATGAAAAGGAATAATTATATAATTCAAGATATAAATAATATAAAAATATCTTTTCGAAATATAGAAAAAGATCAACTGCTTACACGGGCAGGAATTCTTTTAAAATCAATTATTAAAGGAGCATTATTCTTAAACACTATTGATAAACTACGAATAGAAGATTGAAGACACTAATACCATCTGGTTTGTTCCAAAACATCCAATGAAAAGGAATAATTATACAACACACAATATATAAGATATAAAAAAGACAAACTGATTACATGAGAATAAATTCTTTTAAAATCAAACATTAAAGGAGCATTATAAATACAAACACACAAATGATAGAATGAAAAACATTTAACACTCTCGATAAACAAAACATAAGAGCTTGAAAAAACTTACTGTCTGATTTGTTCACAAAATCCACATGAAAAACAAAAAAATGAAAGTCAATGGCAAAGTGAGAACATTTTTTAATGAAATAAATTAATCTTCATTAAGGATAATCTTCACCCTTCATTGACCCCTAAAATTAAAAGTACTTGTATTTGATTCCTCCCAACAGTATCTCACCTTAGTGAAGTACTAAGGTCATAAGAACAAAGGAAATGATTCACAACTAAAGAAGCTCTCGACTGTTCAACGAATTCTACTTGTCAGCATCTTAGGAAATGTATCCTCAATGGTATGGAGAATATGCATACTGATGTTAGGGTTTTAATTTAGGTTAGAGCTTTATGACAGTGGTGCAGTAATTAAATACCGTGATAAAGACCAACTGACTAAATGAGTAGGAATTCATCTTAAGTAAAAGACTAAAGGAAGCATTCACATGAAATTAAAAGGAATAATTTTATAAAACATAATAATATAAAAATTATAAGACCACCTCACTACATGACAAGGAAATCTTTTAAAGTCATGGACTAAAGGAAGTACCATTAATACAAACACACAAATGATAAAATGAAAAACATCGAACACTCTCAATAAAGCTTGCTAGGCACTCAAGAAGCTAGAGTCGCTCTTGGTTATCGCCTCGCGCAACTCTTACGCTTCTTTCATGCTTAGCAACCTCCCACATGCATCTATGACTCAATAGGGTATGCTGCGTTTTTTAAGTATGGAGAATATGCATACTGATGTCAGGGTGTTAAAAGATGGAGAATTGTGACAGTTATACTGTAGTTAACTGTAGTAATAATGACCAACTAGCTAAATGGGAAGGAGTTCTTTTAGAACGAATTTTTAAAGGAGCAAAATTTATACAAACTCACACATTATTACTGAGGTGAAATACATTGAACACTCTGGATAAACAATATTTAAAAGGTTGAAGACACTGACTGAGTTGTTCACAAACATCCACGTGAAAAGGAATAATTATATAAAACATATTATAAAAAAAAATAAAAAATATATATTTTTATAAAGAAAGACCAACCGACTACATGAGAAGGAGTTCTTTTAAAATCAATCATTAAAGGAGCATTATTATTGAGCACCATTGATAAACAATGAATAAAAGGTCGAAGACACTTACAACCTGATTTGTTCACAAACATCCACATGAAAAGGAATAATTATATAAAACATAGTATAAAAAAATATAAAAATATATTTTATATCAAAAAAGACCAACTGACTACATGAGAAGGAATTATTTTAAAATCAATTATTAAAGGAGCATTATTATTGAGCACCATTGATAAACAATGAATAAAGGGCTGAAGAGAGTTACTATCTGATTTATTCCAAAACACCCATATGAAAAGGAATAATTATATAACACAAGATATAAATAATATAAAAATATTTTTTTGAAATATAAAAAAAGACCAACTACTTACATGAGAAATTCTTTTAAAATCAAATATTAAAGGAGCATTATTATTGAATACCATTGATAAACAATGAATAAAAAGTTGAAGACACTATCTCATTTGTTCACAAACATCCACATGAAAAGGAATAATTATATAAAACATAGTATAAAAAAAATCTAAAAAAATATTTTTAGATTTTTTAGCATTAAAGGAGCATTATTATTGAGCACCATTGATAAACAATGAATAAAGGGCTGAAGATACTTCCCAACTGATTTATTCCAAAACATCCAAATGACAAGGAATAATTATATAACACAAGATATAAATAATACAAAAATATTTTTTTGAAATGTAAAAAAAAGATCAACTGCTTACACGGGAAGGAATTCTTTTAAAATCAAATATTAAAGGGGCATTATTATTGAACACCATTGATAAACAATGAATAAAAGGTTGAAGACACTTACCCTCTGATTTTTTCACAAACATCCGCATAAAAAGGAAAAAAGGATGGCACACAATTAATAAAAAAGACATATTAAAGTAAAATCAATTAATTCCCCCAGCTTTGACCCCTAACAGTGATTATAACATAACCAAAGTAAAGCACATGCTCTGATTGGTCAATTAGCGTCCACCATTTGCCCACGAGTTTACGCTGCTGGCATGAGCAAATGCAAAGACTACTTTTCCGTGCGCACTTGTTTTTCTGCTCACGTAATATTTGTTAAATGAAAGAAAACTCTTTTGCTACAATGTATCAATGTTATATATGTTGTAAAACAAATGGCAAAGGCCACAGTGTACACTACTGAGTTATAGATGCACTTGAGAGATTTTCTAAGCACTCAAGAAGCTAGAGTTGCTCTCGGCTATCGCCTACCACGACTTTTAAGCTTCTTTCATGCTTAGCAACCTCCTGCAAGCATCCATATAGCTCAATAGTGTACGCTGTGGCGTTTACCATTAATTTTTGTTAACAAGTGTTTAAGTTCTCCTAACAATATCACCCCTTAATCAAGCACTTAAAGGTCATGAGAATAAAGGAAATGATCCATAACTAAAGAGGCTCTTGACTGTTTAACAAATTATACTTGTCATCATCTTAGGAAATGTATAGAAAACGGTATGGAGAATATGGATACTGATGTTAGGGGGTTAGTTCAGGTTAGAGAATTATGACAGTAACACAGTAATTGAATACAGTTATAATGACCAACTGACCAAATGAGAAGAAATTCTTTTATAGTCAATTATTAAAGGAGCATCATGAATACAAACACAAGTGATAAAATGAAAAACAGTGAACACTCTTGATGAACAAAACATCAAAGCTTGAAAAAACTTACGGCCTGATTTGTTCAAACATCAATGTGAAAAGGAAAAAGATGAAAGTCAACGTTAAAAAAAGAACATTTTCCAATAAAATCAACTCATTTTCATTCAGGATACTCTTAAATTAAAAATCCTTCATTGTCCCCAAACATTACTTGTATTTGATTTCTCCTAATAATATCACACCTTAATCAAGTACTAAGGTCATAACAATACAAGAGATGATCCCCAAATAAAGATGCTCATGACTATTTAACAAATTCTACTTGTAAACATCTTAGGAAATGTATACAGAGCAGTATGGAGAATATGCATACTGATGTTAGGGGGTTAATTTAGGTTAGAATCGCATAGCTTAAAGAAAACAGGCGCTCTGATTAGTCAATACCTCAAACGGAAGAGAGAGTATTTAGCGTGGAATCGCACTAACGCATAAAGCGATATCGCAGACGTGAGTCGCGAGCAAAAATTATTGTTACGAACGTAAAAACGTAAGTACAAGTGGAAAAAAAGTGAAATAAAAGTGGTTTTCATTCTAAAAATATCTTGTTCCCTCTATTCGCTGGATATTGACACCTGACATTGAAAGGGTTTCCATCGTTTACGCACTGGCGTGGCGCACAAAAATACAAAACATCTGGTTTCGCCCAGTGGTTTGGTGGCTTTAGCTATGTGATTCAAGAAAAATTCACATGGTACAATTAAAATTGTCGACGGTTCAAACGTGAGCGACTTACCTTGCTTTCCATTCCCTTAACAATGACAGTTCTGACAGTTGACTTTAAAATGGCTTTCTTAAGGGCGCGCGTACAGAATAAAAACAAACAATAACATTGCCGTATTAATTGGCATATGGTATTTCGTGGACTGGACTGGACTGGACTAGTAAAACGCGGACTAGTAAAGCACGGACTAGTAAAACGTGGACTAGTAAAAACGCGGACTAGTAAAACGTGGACTAGTAAAACGCGGACTAGTAAAGCGCGGACTAGTAAAACGCGGACTAGTAAAACGCGGACTAGTAAAACGCGGACTAGTAAAACGTCCACTAGTGAAACGCGGACTAGTGAAACGCGGACCAGTAAAACGCGGACTAGTAAAACGCGGACAAGTAAAGCGCGGACTAGTAAAACGCGGACTAGTAAAACGCGGACTAGTAAAACGCGGACTAGTAAAACGCGGACTAGTAACACGCGGACTAGTGAAACGCGAAATTTACAACGACAACAATAACTAAAAAACAATTTCATACAAAGGCGATCACAAGACTTAATGCCGAGCCAATTTAGTGAGTGACAATCCCTGTTTGACCTTTAAGCTACACATGGGTTTGACATGCACCAGATACAAACGAATTTAGAAGTTTAGGCTAAGAAAGAATTTTATTCAGCACCAGTTCAAAATCCTAAAATACACTTTCGTAGTAAATTTCACGGCAGAAACGCAGGAGTTCGATGAATAAAAGTCGTATTAAATCTCCTTGTGTGTAGGTTGAAAGAGTCTCGTTGGCTTCAGCTTTTCGGTGGAAGATAAACCGATTTACACACGCCATTACAGAAAACAAACAAGCAGACTTAACAACTCCAAAACACATATTCGCATTCACTCACAATTTGACTTTCCGTGACATTTTGAAACGGAACAGATGTAAATCTTCGATGATTAATCGTCGTTGGAAATGAAAATACTTTCCGTAAGATCTCTGTTTTTCTCTTTACGAGAAAATCGTCGCATGATCATTTAACTCGTCTGTGTTTGTCACACCACTACTGCTGTTTAGCGTATGCTTCTTTACTCTTCAATTGACAGGTGTCACATATTGACAGTTACTCATCAAAAAAATTTTCCAAAATGTGCTCGGAAGCCTTAATTACCTTTACAAATAAAAATGTTTCGTCGAAAGCTTTCTCTTTAATTTGAAGAACCCGAAGGATTTAGGGCTACAATTACGAGTTTCATTACGGGAAAATCCTCCTTGAACTTAAAAATTTGATAGCAAGTGAGTTATAAAGAAAATAAACTTTATTCAAATTAAAGAGAAAGCTTTCGCCGAAACATTTTTATTTGTCAAGGTAGTTAACTCCGGGAACATTCGAAATTGAATGGTTATCAAGCCCAGTGTTGTTTCCTCGTTCGATCGACAAAGTGAATGATGCCTCCCCCAAAAAAGGCTAGAGTAGATCCAGATGCCACTGAGGTAAATTTGAGTTGGACAGATGCCAAGCCATCTACGTCGTCGGCGATTAAGTGTGCCTGACGTTAAACTTCCTTACAATAACAATTTGCGTTTCCTCAGAAATACTGCGGTGCACATGATAAAATTTATCGCCTGAACCTGCAACAAGATTAGGCAACCGGAGAGCGCCAGCAATGTTAGCACCAGATCCTCTTCTTTGGTTTCACCGCAAACCGCAAACTCAAAAGATTGCAGGCGGGATTAATATCCGGATTAGAGAAAAAAAGCGGTTACAGGACAAAACTTTCCGGATTCAAAAGTTATCGTATTCAAAGTTCCCACTTTAAATTCCGGATTCAAAATCTCCGGAGACACGACCAAACCGGGGAGTTTTTATTTCGGATTCTTCCACTTTCGTGTCAACGGCAAAATCAATCCGGTACTAAAACGTTTCGGATTCATCACGAATCCGGAACAATTTCTTTTAGTGTAAACCTAGTCTGAAAGGTCACAGTGGTTTTGAAAACATTTTAAATCGACTTATAAACCAAACTTTGTAACAATTTGACGATAGTTCTTATCCTTACGTAGATGCGAAACAATTTCACTTAGCCTCGTTTTCAACTCGCAATTCCACGCTAAATACCTCGCTTCCTTAACCAATCAGAATGCAAGATTGTATTCAATGATGCGATCCTAACGTGAATTGTTATCAAAACAGACAGTAAATGTTACAAAAGTCTCCACATCAAAATGCCAGTCACGTTGTTATGAAAGAATTATTAATAAAAGCATAAGGAGACTTAGATACTGAGTTGATTCACAAAAATCCACACGAAAATCAAAAGGATGAAACTTATACTTAAGCAACAGATAAGATTATCATCTTAAAAGTTAAATTCATTCAGTTGGCATACTGTCTCCTGATTTTGATTAAAAGATTTTTGTGAGGATAAGAGGATTTATTAAAATTTCAATCAATACTGATAGTAATTATGTTATTATATTACAATAATATCCACACAAAAAGGCAATTTTACATTCTTATTAAACAGTGGAGAATAGCATGAAGACACACTGACTTGTTTCACAAAATTTCACATCAAGAGGAAAAAAAGATGCAACTTTTAATGAAGAAAAGAGTCATCTTGGGAGTTGTTTCAGTCTATTTGTACATCAAGTAGTCAAGCAGATTCATTGCTAAAGGATCGTGCCTAACTTTCATATAAATCCATATCAATTATATAAATCATTTAAATCTTAATCAATATTGACAAACTGATAACAGTCAATACTTCTATCTTAAGGAAGAGGATAAAGCCACACACATGAATTTCTAATTAATGGTGAATAAAATCATTGAGACACTTATCTATAATAACAATAATAATCATAATGATATATGTTAATTGAAGCTCCCCCAAACGGGCTTTTCAGCCGCAATATAGACTAACTAAGTGCTTGAAAATCCCCACTGGCAGGAGGCAGACCAGTGAGCTATTTAGAGAGTGCAGCCGAGGAGTTGAGCTAGGGGCAACGGAGAACAAATCCAGTGAGTGGCAGGGTGGAGGACTTGAACCCAGGACACTGAATTGCAAGTCCAGCACCCTAACCACTCGGCCACGCTGTCTCCTCATTTGTTAACAAACTTCCACAGGAAAAGAAAGAAAATGATATAATTCTTTGTTAAAAAACATTAATTTTCTAATTGAACTTAATTTACACTAATTTAAAGTAGTCATACTTTTAAATGAATTGTTACCCTTCACTCACTCAGAAACATCCATTTGCCGTAATGGATTATTATAATTTCAATTATTACTAAAAGTAGTTGCATATTTGAAATCAGGACTGAGAATTCTTGTCAGCAATGAACAGGAAATTTCTATTTATTACAAAAGGTAAACTGTCTTAGCCAATCACATTTCAAAAATTTCTCACCCTGAGGCATCTGATAAAACCTGTTACACATTAATTATGTGAAGGTGATAAAATAGAGTGTTGACATACCTGAGCATTGTTCCACTAATGATATTACTATCAGAAAAATGATTTGTGGCTGAAGCATCCCTTCAGGAAAATAAAGTAACTTTTTCAATAATATCAATGAAAGCCGTAATCTTATTTGTTTATCACTTGTGTAAACCTCAAGTTAACAGTTTTTAGTTCGTCAAAAAATTAAGTGAAAAAAACCACATCAATGTAGGACACTTACTAAAAGATGGAGGCGTCAACTAAATTTTTTTCTGGTTATGTGATGATAATTCAAAAGCACATTTGTTGGCTTCACTTAGTTTCCTGCAAAGTGGTTATCACATCATGAGGAGGTTCATAAAAACACATGGGATTCATATCCACCTTATCACATGCTCAAGTTTGATTGCGTAAAACATTGACCGATGCCCTTTATGATCCGTTGGCTCTCGCATTGTTATTGTAATTAGTTTAAGTTTAATGTTTAAGTTAACGCTTAAGTTAATGTTTAAGTTTAATGTTTAAGTTTAAGTTTTAGTTTAATGGCACATTACAAAGCTTAGCTGACTATAATTGTTTGCTGCTTAAACTAAGTACATACAAAAGCATTGCCAAAAAAGTGTAAAATGTTCATTTCTCTATTTCAAGCTCTCTGTGACCTTGCAAATTGGTATCTCTGCCATGCATTGTGATATCATTCATTTTTACTCGATACATTCAATTTTCCCTGACAGCGAAAGTAAAGACACTGATTAATCATTTATCTCAGTACAGTTCTGGTCATTTTTAGTGTTGAGTAAAACCTGGAAAATATTTATCTGAATTTCACTCAAAGTACATTGATTCTGGAACTGAAAAATACACCTTGTTGGCTACAATATCTAGTTTTTAAAAATGTAAAAATCTCTGTGGACCTCTACTCTTCATAGGGGTAATTTGTGAATGAAGCTCAAGTATAATCCAGAAATCACGAAGGGAAAGAACTCAGTATGAACTCTGTATCAAGTGCAAATTAATGTCAAACTACTAGGATACTCCAAAAAATAAAAAATTGAGTAGACGTGAAAACGACTGGATTCGTTGCTTATAAATATTAGAACGACCTTACTGTTCGTCTAATGGTCATCAATGTTTCCATACTCCAACTCATCCTTCAAAATGTCACCAATCTTTAGAGATAGAGTGGCAGCCGCCAATTCCAGCCCTTGGATGCTGACTGTCTTCTTTGGCGTTACGCGAGGCTTACCCATGACAAAAGAAACGTATTGACCTTTGAATTCTTCTCCCACCTTACGAGCATATCCTTTGGAAATTATTTCAGACATAGAGCTGCAGTGGTCTGTGTAATATCTGGCATCAGACACCAGACGCTTCCCAAGGCTATGAAGGTGCTTCTCTGCTTACGCATAGTTGTTTGGGAGCGGAATGTTCTGATGTTTAAATGGGAGAGGCATCTTGTAATGCCTGTCCTCTACATAGACAACACCATTTTCCGCTCCGACGAAGGGCTAACGCTCGAAACGTCAGCTTTTGTAATCGTTACGTAATCGTTACGGTGGCCAATTTACCATTTCAACTTTGATGATGTAAAGATGAAATAAACAATTTAATAGAAGAGAAAAATCGAGTTTCCAGATGGGATTTGAACCCACTAGATCACGGAGGGTCGTGGGTTCAAATCCCATCTGGAAACTCAACTTTGTTGATATACCGTATTTATTCGCCTATAAGCCGAGCGATTTTTCCAACAAATTAAACTGAGAACAGGTAAATTCTCGCCAAGGTAGGGGCTTCGGCTTATAGCCGAGTATTTTCGCCAAAAAATATTTACGGGTGCTTAACAAGATTCAAAATTCAATGTTTATTCGACTATAAGCCGAGCGATTATCAACAAACACAAATTTCCGAGATCACGAAAGGTAGGTACATGTAAATCATTATTGGTCATTGACTTTAATTTATGTGGTGGCTCCTAAAGGAGCCGTTTTGTTTGTGAAGTTTAAGTTTGTGACATTGAAGTTTTAAGTCATCGTCGTCTTCTTCGCTGTCAGTCTCAAACTCATCCTCCATGTCATCATCAGCTACCTCAGGCATTTCATCGTTGTAGATGGCGTCGTCTTCTGTTCCATCGAGAGCGTTTGAGATCTCGCACGTTTTGAACGATCTTCTCACCATCTCTTCCGGAATCTCTTCCCATGACTGGTTCACCCAACGAAGGACCAGGTTTTTCGACGGGGCCTTCTTCTTTCCCGCTGGCGTGTACTCGAAGGGACCTGTCATCATCCAGTTAAGGTACTTTCGCCGCATGTTGTCCTTGAATGGTTTGTTGAGGCATTTGTCTAATGGCTGCAGGACTGGAGTCAGGCCGCCTGGAATAACAGCTACGTCAATCTTGCGCTGTTGTAGGTCTGCTTTCACCTACTCTGTCAGATGGGCTCGGAAAGAATCCCATACAAGCAGTGACCGTTCATCGCGAGGATTCCGTGGCAAACAGGTACGAATCCACTCATTCACTCCTGAAATAAATAACAGAATACCCAATTAGTATAAATTGACAGAATGCGAAGATCAGTCATTTGAGCATAACATCAATTAGCAGTGAGCTATGAAATAGAAATGTGACAAATTCCTACCTTTTTCATCCATCCAGCCCTTCTTGTGGAACGATACTCGAACAGTGTCTGGAACAGCGAGGTCTCTTGGAGTGCGAACACCTTTGAAGATCACGGAAGGTGGAAGTTGTTTGCCATCGGCGGCGAATGCGAGTGTGACTGTAAAGCTCCTCTTCTCGGTGCCGCAAGACTTCACTGGAACTGTTCTGCTGCCACGGAATTCAAGGGTTCTGCTCGATGGAAGCTCTAATCGCATAGGAGTTTCATCCATATTGAACAGCCTGGAGAGCGAATGGCCATACCGCTGCCAAAGTGCGATCTCGAACCGATGGAACTGGATGATCTTTTCTTCCAGATCTTGTGGGAGTCACTGGGCCAGGGTTGTCTTAGTGCGAAGGCTGATGGAATGGCGCTTTTTCCATCTCTGGTACCAACCCAGTGAGACTTTGAAGTCTGGATCACTGCTCAACTCCTTCGCTTTTAGCCGTAGAATTAATCCGCTTACAGCAATTCCTGTAAAATATAAAAGAGATCAATTGTTTGACTTGTTTTGACAGCATGAAAAACTGGCCAATCAGAAGCGGTCATTCCCACGGTTTGTGTAAACATTACAACACGATCTGACAGATATCAGTTGATCGAAGCTTTTCATTGTTTGAAAGAAGCGAAAGACTTACCTTGACTCCCCTGCTCTGAAAACCAGTCCAGTAGTGTTTGATCCAATTCAGGATACTTTGACAAAAAGCAGCCCATCGTCTTTCGCTTTGCTGACATTTTAAGCTCACCATCAAACAGGTTCGCTTGATCTTTTCGCCAGTGACGCACCATCGATTCACTGATTCCGTAATCTCTAGCGATCTCGGAGTTGTTCTCGACGGCCTCTGCTTCAGCAAAGACTTTTAGTTTGAACGCTAAGTTGTATGAAGAATGACGAACTTTCGGCATGATGATCGATTACGATAACTTTGAAAGAGAGCGATTGTTTGAGACAGGATTCTGAACTCAGGTGAATGTTTTGTTATGTCGCGCATGGTTCTATTTATTTACACATTAAATTCAACTTATCTGTGATTTGTTGTTACTTTCAATTAAACGACCAATAACAACTGAGTGAATAACCTACTTTTTGGTTGCATGTTTCCCGAGAGGGAAGCTCCCTTTGTTTTCGGTTTATGTTAATTCATCTCAGTTAACGACACGCGTGGAGTACTTTGCAATTATTAGGTCTCGGCTTATAGCCGAATGTTTTGTGTTTATTTTTTATATCAATGCAACAGCTGCTGACATGAAGAAGTTTAGGGTCTCGGCTTATAGGCGAATAAATACGGTATCCAAATTATTTCGTTACTCCCACCGACGCAGCCCCAAACAGTTTCTTTCGAAACTATCAGCCTTTAACCATTTTCCTTTGTTTGGTAGAGCTTGATCATCCCGTGACAATGCTGTCCCTTTTTCTTTCTTGGAGAAGTGCAATTCAAACATTCGCTGGACTGCCTGTGGTTTAATCTGTTCCTTAACAATTCTTGGCGGGACCACATATTCACGGGGTGATGAGGAGCCTTCTTGTTGATCAACATATATTCAGATGCACGCAATGCTTTGAGAAGAGAAGATAGGGCCATTTATGTACCATCGAAGGAGCGAGTATACTGCGTATGGATCTGAATCCTCAACGTAAACAATTTCTTTAGGTCGTAAGGCACTTGGACGATTTAATACAATTAGAATTAGAAGCCCCACTTTGATGTCTTCCGTGTAGGGGGTATTTCGGGACTAACTTTTTTTTAATGAGACATCTTACTAGTCACGTCAGGCTGTAGTATTTATATTTCGTTGGGGTCCACTGGAATGGTAGGGCGTGTGAATGTTCTGGGTAAGTCTAACAAAACATCTTCCTAGCTGGCTACCACTAATCCTTCGATAGCCTTTATTCTCACGCTACGTGTTCCGTGGATCGTTGTAAGAATTAGGTCAGTGTTACTCCCTTCAACACCGAGTAACTTTTCTGATTTCTCCTTGACGAATGTTCCGCCACTGGCATTGTCCAGCACGGCGTAAACTTTTATCCTCTTGGCTGGGTTCTCCTAGTGAACTAACCAGACAGGCAATATCCCCATGTTGATTGGTACGTCTCCAGGTTCGATCATGTTGCAGGTTGCAGTGTGACTTGTACTAACTCAAGGTTTGTCTCCAGATTGATTCTTGTCACTCGTGTCGTTCGATCTCTTTAGTCAATCGTTGGGTGGTGCTAATTGCAAGTTTTACATTTCAGCCTTTCCTGGCAGTGCTTTGCAATGCGCTGATCACTAAAACAACCAAAGTATACCTTCTTCTCCAAAACAAAGTTTCGCCAATCACTCAAAGATTTCTTCAAAAAGTATTCGCACTCATTCAGATTGTTGCATAAATACCACGTTTCTTGTCTTTTTCTCAACTTAAAGGGAGTCGGCTTGTCTCGCTCTTCGCGATTTTACTTGCCAACACTTTCTTCCGAGAAAACAGGATATATGGCAAGTTCGGCTTTTTCTTGCACAAATTGTGAAAACTCCTCAAAGTCAGCGATTCTTCCTTTGACACTCATGGTCCCACTGTTGTTTTCGGTCCATTTACTTCTGTGTCGAGCTAACTTTTCCAACTGTTGTCTTAGTACGTGAGCAGTGTTTAAATCACCCATATGTGATCTGCCTTTCATCGTGGACTTTACTTGATCAAGGGTGATAGAGAAATCTTGGAGAGCTGAGCCATTGTTAGGTGTGATTGGTGTCCGGGAAGATAGCTTCTTGATATGGGCGTTAGCTATCTTCAATGGATCGCCGAATTTTCTCTTTAACAGCCCCTTAGCTTCTTCTTAGCATCCTTCTGATTTAGACAGCTGTGAATAACTTCTTTAACTTTATCCGAGATGTACTGGCCAAGAAAATACAAACTTTCACAGGAGTCTTCAACCTTTACTTCGATCAATGTTTCAAAGGCTGTCAAGACTTCGCTTGCTGCGTATCTATAGTTTGAGACGATTCCGTTTGCTTTTTTGGAATGTCAAAAATAACCTGAAATGTAGTCTCCTTGAGTTGGTTATGAGTTAGATGACAAGTACTTTGAGTAGCCTTAAAAGCCATATAAATACTGTGGTGTTTGTTTAATCCCCATCGGTTGATCTCCAGCGGAATATATGACCGCATGCTGGGTTTGATATGATCTGTACCTAAAGGCTGTCCGTGGGGGTGTGTAGTATTTCCCATACCTGCAATACCTCTAGAGGTTTCAAGGAAGAACGCTTCATCTGCTTATGTACATGCCATAATCGGGGTCTTGTACAGGGGTCCTTTCTGTTTTACTGTATATGTTGCGAGGGGATTTGCTTGAGTGGGACCTTATGGCCTTGATACATACATGTGAGTAGAGCTTACATGGAGTGACATTGGAGCAGATACTGAACTTGAGAAGCTAACTGGTGATATAACACCAAATAATTCCGTATCCTTTGAAGACGAACGTGAACGCGACACTTCGAAACTGATCTCTTCAAAACAAACCGAAGATTTCCTGTTGACTTTTTCCATATCCGTAGTCAACCTTGACAGCCATAAATCCGTCGGAAACCCGCCGAAAAATGGAGTGAACCACAGTTATCGTGCAGGTTAAACCATAATCCGTAGAAAAACTTCCGTGAGGCTGAGTTGAAACTGTTGCCGCGAACGGTGACAAACCGTGTAAAATGAAATCTTCACGAAGGCTTTGAGAAAACTCACCCTAAACGTTACAATCCATAACGTAACTTTAAGACCGCAAAAACTGAACGATATATAGAGAGAAGTAGAGAGAGGTTTTGATTCGGTAGCCTCGTGGCACTGTTCGAAGAGGCCGCTATCGCACATGCACGAAAACTTAAAAGTCCCGTACAGCAACCCAGGCGATGGCCGTGCGTTGATCAGCCGCAACAGGCATTGCAGACCATCAAGTTCATGGCTTAAATCTTCATTTGAAAGTTCACGGTATTAGAGGCCTTTTTTTCATACTGCTTGATAAGCAGAGAAATAAACAAAGAGAAAATGTTTCCACTTATTTCTTGATGGAGTGATTGTTCACTCAGTTGTTACTTGATATCTATTTTCAGCAGTGCAATGGCTGGTTATTGAATATGTAAAAATATAAAAACTGTATGAGGAGCAATTTATTGAATATGTATAAATATGTTGAAGCAGGTGAGTTTGTTCCATGATGACTGTATGAGGAGCAATTTATCCTTGATAAAAAGAAAGGTCTTCAAGATTCTTTGATTTTTATTGATGCTGAGCAGCTACAGTGTATTTAATTTTATAATTTTGGAGGGTCTATCTAGTTGAATGTCTTTAGAAATAAAAAATGGCGACCAACTTTTTGGGATTGGCTACCTTTTTAAAATATTTAGGAGCAAAGTGGCATTTAAAAAACGCTAATTTTACGCCCTACACCGATTTTCTAAATTTTTTTTGGAAAATAATACTTGTCTAATTCCAACTAATGTTATGAAGATATCTATCACATGTTACCAGTTCGAAAACACATCATATATATTGAAGAAATCTTGCTTTTTTTTTGACCAAATTCATCCCTCGCTGTCACCTCGCGAAATGAACTCCGCCATGTTCCTTTCCATTCTTCTTGTGACCAAACGGAACGGCCCAGTATTCATTGAAAAACGTAACGGTTAACCACATGGCGTCTACACGTGGAAAGCCTACCCGTAGACCCCAGTAGGAGCCTTTGCGGCCCGCACACCCCCAGCATGGGGGGGGAAGGTAACAAAGCTACCAGCTATTTCTTATTTTTTACCTCCTATCCAAAACATTTAGCAAGAACCCTCTACTGTATGATTATAGTTACGTCGAATAGTCCTCCTTGAAAGGGGATCAATTTTTTTTAAAAGATGACAGCCAGAAGCGATAATTTTCTTCCGGATATTGCTCGTATTCGTTACGTCGAATAGTCCTCTATGAAAGCTGATCAATTTTTTTTAAAAGATGACCGCCAGAAGCGATAATTTTCTTCCGGATATTGCTCATAACATAACACTCTTTCAAAGCCATGCACATTCCGTTTGTCGTAAAATTTTTCGTTAAGAACATTTGATGCAAACATCATCAAAATGTGCGATACATGATTTTTGAGCTTACGTATTAAAAACTACATTACTATAGCCAACGAGGTGCATAGTGTCAGTTCCAGAATCGGTGTACTTTTGGAGAAATTCAGATAAGCCCTCTTCCTATCTCACCCTAACATAGAAAATGACCGAAACTGTACCGAGATAAAATAATTGATTGGTGTGTTCACATTCACTCTCCGGGAAAATTGATTGCATCAAAGTAAAGACAAATAATGTCACCATGTATGGTAGGAGTACAAATTTGATACAGAGATGAACATTTCCTACTTTCTTGGCGAAGTTTTTAAATTGAAAATGAGTCCCCCTGGCCGCCAACAAGCAGCCGTTATTACCACGGAAACAAGAATGCGACAACCTTTAAAAAGGGCATTTTTGTGCATCCCCTCTGGATGCCTAACGGTGTGCAGAATTTGAAGAGGGGGGCTGAAAATGTTCAATTTCTCAAGATGTTTGAATCTTACAGAGACTAGCTCTTAAGGTTTTTAGAAGTTTTTAGAACTTCCTTAAATGATTGCCAGCCATTAAGTAGCCAAATGTCTCATCCTATTCCTTACTCTAAAGACAGGTGGTGAGGTCAACTTTACCTCCCGTAATATTGTGCAAAGTGCGTTTTCCGTCTTTGGTTCATCTTGATCTGTTTTTGTCCTGTTCTTCTCTTTTCAACTTTTCATTTAGGTGACAAATTTTGGAATTCAAGATGCGAAATACCTCTTTCAAGAAGGTCGGCTTGGAGCAAAGTAGCATAATTCTAAATTTAGATCTCATAAACAAAACATCTTTAAGTTTTATTACCTTCATGCCTGTTTACTCTGGAGCAGCAAGCAGAATACTAGGTTTCATTCATCCTGGTAATTAAAAAACGAACACGTTACTTCAGATGCAGACGAGCAATCCACATGGGGTTTTTTTCATATGGTTAAAATTTGCAAAGTTCCTAGCCCCATGCCACATGGGCGAGGTACTACTATTTGTGTTTAAATTAACAAACTGGGTGGAGGGCCTCGCTCTTCTTTTCAAATCCGCTACATCTCAAATGGCCAAAACATGATCCTCATCGTGCACCAATTTCTCTCTCTATAGTAGGTCATTTTGTGTTCCTGAAAAGTGGTACGTAATGGGACCTCGGTCGATTTGACGCAAAAGACCTGAACTTTGTTTCAATTACAACTGTTCACAAAAGAATGAATTCATTCTAAGCCACCTTTCCAGTGAAGATTCTGGCTCAAACAATCGTTTTAAACTCACTGGTAGACATAACGCTTTTGAAATCTTAGCCTAAAACTTTTTGCTTTCCATTTACCAAAATTATAAAAAGGAAGTAAAAAGACCAAGCCTCTTTAAATTTTCATCATTGATATGGGAAAGACGTTCTTAAAGCTGAGTTTTTCTTTTAATGATAAAAATTCAAAGAACATTTTACTTCCAGTTCTTTCTTTACAATAGGTCATTTTACGACTATAACATAAAATGGAAGCTCGGTCATACTTTATTCCGGAGAACTGAAGATACTTTCTTAACACAGCTCTGCACTAAAGAATAAACTCATTCTTAGTCGCGTTTATTGTGAAGATAATGGCTGTCTCAGGCAACTGTGTCTTAAAATAGGTGGTATACACCACGCGTTTAAACCTCTCAGGTTTGAACTCATCGTTTTTCATCTACTAACATGGTGAACTCGCTAGTATGAAGACCAAAACTTTCTAAACATTATCACTGTGAAACGGGAAAGCGTCCTTAAAGTTTTTAATTTGTTTTTTTTTTGTATTTAAAAAAATTAAAATTCAAAGTAATATTTTACCAGCGAAAACAGGCCGCATCAATACTCGCACCGTGCATTTATAATCATAAAAAAATAAAATGAAAGTGTGCATTTACCTTTCAAAGTTGAGTTTCTTCTTCAACGATGGAGTAATTTTCTCCCGAACTTAAGGCTTGAGAAGCGCACAGGAAGCTTAAAGTACAAGCATTATTTTGGCATACGGTCAAAACAAATACGTATAAAGTGTTGGAAAACCAATTATCGCGGCTTTTGAAACAAAAGAGCAAAGGTTTTCAAGCATATCAAGTTTCGCTTTTAATGAAAATAAGCACAGACCAGCTGAAACCAGATGAGCACAGAATTGACTTTATCCGCGGGAAGAGTCCATTTATCATCAATCATTTTTAAACTTTGTCCGAACCTATAAGTCTATTTTAACTTATTAGAGCAGAGCTCACAAAGCCAGCGTAGCTTCATACTCATACAATTTAACAATTGGTTCATGCTTCAGCGTGCTCTACCGAGTTATGGAGCAGGAGGGAAGTTTGGAGAGCACGAAAGAAGGGTAAGAGGTGCCCGAGGCGATAGCCGAGGGCAACTCTAGCTTCTTGAGTGCTCTCCAAACTTCCCAAGTGCTCCATAACTCAATAGTGTACAGCTAAAAGCATGACCGCAGTTCATACATATGTTTCATATGTTTGTTGTTGTTTGATTATCATCTACGGGTTTATGTCGAATTAATTTGATGGCCTGCTCCCAGTTGGCTTGTTAGCTCAATTGGTAGAGCGCTGCACTAGTATCGCAGAGGTCAGTGGTTCGAATCCCGTACAGGCCTGAAATTTTTTTCAGGTCTGATTTTCACTATTGCTCAAATAGTGCTTTACTGCGAAGGATCGTTCACATATACGTCTCATAACCGCAGTTCATACATATGTTTCATATGTTTGTTGTTGTTTGATTATCATCTACGGGTTTATGTCGAATTAATTTGTTGGCCTGCTCCCAGTTGGCTTGTTAGCTCAATTGGTAGAGCGCTGCACTAGTATCGCAGAGGTCAGTGGTTCGAATCCCGTACAGGCCTGAAATTTTTTTCAGGTCTGATTTTCACTATTGCTCAAATAGTGCTTTACTGCGAAGGATCGTTCACACATACGTCTCATAACCGCAGTTCATACATATGTTTCATATGTTTGTTGTTGTTTAAAATAGGAAATAGTTTTTATTTCAAGTTTTCTGTTTAAGGCTCGAGCTTTATTTTACTGCAGTTTAAATACTTAATACTTTATTTTTAAAAAAGAAATCAAGCTCAAGAATGGAACTTTTATTTAACAATTATTTCCTGATTAAGTATAAAATTCTCCTAACGACAGAGAAGAAACTCTACGGTTTAATTGGTTATTTACAACACGCCACCTGTTTCTCTGAGAAAACAAACACTTCGCGCAAGAGAAGAGTTAACATAAGTCAAAATGCTTCAAAAAGTATATCGATTACCGAAAATAGACCATTGCAAAACGGTCTGAGTAAACACTGAGAACAGTATAACTGTCGTGACTATACTGAACTACATTGTTGTAGTCGAATTTGTACGCTTTACGTACCTATGATTGACATCATGTGATAATGACGTAATTCGACACCTCGTGTTGTTGTTGTTTTTTGGCTTTGGTTTTAGTCGCCATTTTCGGTTAATGTAAAGATTCGTTTGGAATCAAAATACAGTTCTCAAACATCAAAGAGTGTTTGGTCAATGGTACGATCACCTTAGGTGACAATTTCAATGGTCCTTCGAGCAGGATGGAATCACGATGTGGTGAACTAGTAAAATGGCAAAAAAATTTGATCGATCTGGGCGATCGCGAGGAAGCACATAGAATGGAAAATCCCGAAGAAGTATTGGAACCAAAGGAACTGGAGGTTAGTCAACAGATAGCCTCAGAACAGTCAGTAACACTAAAAAACAAGAGATCTGTAGTTAGGCGGAAGATTACTATCCACTTGAAAGCGTTGTCATCAGAAATAGGGCAGTTTGGAAGTAAATTCCGAATTCGAAGAATAGAGTCCTAAAGTGTGACGTCACGTTGCCATGACAGCATTTTTTTCTGGTCTAAACAGTTTAAACTCATACTTCAAACATGGCGTCTTTATCGATATGCTCACTCGTTTCTTTCTTTTCTGGAGAGCGGAAATCGCTTGATCGCGGAGAAAACCACTTCAAATCCGACCATGTCCAAAGCTTTATTTATTCCAGGGGAGTCATCAAAGGTGAAGTCCAAGCAAGCATGAAAAATAAGGACTACAAAGTCACAGTAAGTTGCCAATTTGGGATCACAACACGTATGTTCAATTCGAAGAACTCCCAACCCCGATTTCACCTCCAATTTAATGTTTATATTGCGGAATATATATTGCAACTTACGTGTCTGTTTCGAATTATCTTTTTATCAGATTTATCTCGATGAAAACCTTGAAATAAAAAACACAGAATGCGAGTGTCCTCGCGGCGAGTTCAAGTGCAGTCACGCGGCAGCCATATTTATTTATGGCATCCATACCCTTAGCAGGACGGACCTGGAATGCCAATGGAAACGAAAGCGAAAGGCAGAAAGCGTACAGTCTGCAAGCCAGATGTTTCCAGCGCCACCGAATAAGAAGGATTACAGCCCTTTGGCGCGCGATCCTAGCCGAGAAGATCGGATGTGGCTGTACAGCGAACTAAAGCGCTATGGCAAATTTACAGGGACCTGCTGGATCTTGAGTCCCGAACCACAACCTGCTACCCCTCTCCCGATCAAGACGATTGAGGATATCATTTACTCAGAAGGTTTCCTTATGGCATCTACGAAGGAAAAACAATTAGAGTACTTGATTGAGAATGCCAAAGTAGAGGAGAGAACCATAAATGTTGTGAGCACCCTCACGGCTGGCCAGCGAAACAGCCCTGCATGGCACCAAGCTCGTAGAGGCCGCCTGACTGCCAGTAATTTTGGCTCCGTCCTCCAGGCAAAAAGAGTTACACCGTCTCTTATCAAGCGACTACTTGGGGAATACAACTTGAGTGGAGTTAAAGCAATTGCATGGGGACAGGACAATGAGACTGAGGCCCTGAAATCCTTCACCAACATCACAAACTTTACACCTGTACAGACCGGCCTTTGGCTACACGAGTCGGGAGTTCTGGGTGCTTCCCCTGATGGACTTGTGGGAGACGACTCGGTGATTGAGTGTAAGTGCCCCTACACACATCGAAATGCGACAATCAAGGAAGCTTGTGGGCACAAAGACTTTTACTTGGAGGAGAAGGAAGGGAATTATACGCTGTCTACCACACATGTTTACTGGCATCAGTGTCAAGGCCAGATGTTCCTGACAAAGCGCAAATTCTGCTACTTTGTTGTATGGACCACAAAGGATAGTGTAGTTATCAAGATTGAACGAGATGAATCTTGGGAGCACAATATTACTATCTTGAGTGATTTTTACTTTGATCAACTATTCCCAAAGATTACCGAGGGAGAACTTTGAAAAGTGGTGCACAGATGCTGGACATAATCAGAGTGGGGGGGGGAGTGGGAGCTAATGTAAATAGGCAGTAGCTAATGTTAAAAGGTATTTTTTTAAATTTCATACATTAATTTCTTAATATAACATTACATATTCTACACTCAGATAGAGACACAAGATAAAGAACCCACATTTTTCCATTTAGCATAGTAACTTAATAATAAATTACATTCTTCCTGAAAGCAAGCTTAAACAATTTTTTTTTTGCAACCAATGGCTACTGGTAGCTGGTAACACTTATCCTGGTTACTCAACAGGGCCCAGGTACATAAAACTTATGCCACACTTAAGTAGGCTTGCATAGCAATGCAAAGGGAAGGGGTGAGAGCCAAAACAAAATCCATGCAGCACAGGTTATTTTTTCTGACTACCTCTCACCATCCCTTAAGCTAATTGAAGTGTGGCTTTAGTTTTATACACCTGGACTCAGGCTCCCAGCTTCACAGACACAAAAGTAAAACCTTTAAGCCAGCACGACTTTCACACTTGGAACTACTGGACGAAAGAATTCCATACTGGTCACATGCCCCTGACCTGGATTTAGTTGAAATGACAATTTAAGAATGTCACTGGTTTTCATTATAATCTATTTTCACAGAACACATAGTAGTTTGTATTAATGAACATAAAGGAGATGAATATCAGAAAAATGTAAAACTGACCACATCATATTTTTGACCAAAGCTATGTCAATACCATTTGATCTGTTACAGTAGGGCTTCTAGTAATACAAAAATAATATTAAAAACTCATTGTACTATAATTTAGTTGAAAAAAAGTTCTATTCAGTCAAATTCAAAGTCTTCGCAGCCATCCTTGATCAATGGATACTGCAAATTAACAAGAGCTGAGCACAGTTGGCATAGCTTGTCAGCATGGCACCTCAAAAATGCTGGGATGAAGCCAAGGATGCGAAAACTCTTAAGTATTGCATTTGCACGCTCTACGTGGATGCGACATCGAGCTATTGATTTTGTCGCCCTTGCCTCACTCTCTGTAAACTTTCCATTGTTGAGAAATGGTGGTATGTTCACTGAAACACCTCTTGGAACTACATCGCTGATGAGAAAACCTTTGTCTGCCAGAACAAGATCACCAGCACTCAAATGTTTACAAAACCCAGACTCTTTAACCATGACCTTGTCACTGACTGAGCCAGGAAAAAGATCACTAACATAGGTTATAACTCCATTTGGGGCAACCCCTATAATGACTTTGAAAGAGTTCATTCCCCTGTAGCTGGAATATGTAGCATTCTGCTGGGACATGAGCTTAGGTGCAGCAATTTCAATGTCTGTACAATCAATCACAATGCGGCAACTGCTGTACTCAGTGAAAGAAGATGGCAAACACATCTTGTTCTTTTCTCTAGATGGCACAGTTGTCATGATGTCTTTGAACAGGAGAGAATGCAGAACATGGACAAAAGTTAGTACTATGTTAGCAACAGTTGCAACACTGCATGAAAACAACTGGGCTAAATGTAGATTGGTATAATTTTGTTTCAGTTTCATCAGAGTGATAAATATCTGGTCCTCAAGTGTGATCGCCTCAACCTTCCATCCAGCATAATAGTTTATTTCACCCTTGAATCTTGAAACATATCCCACAACAATATCAAAAACATCCTTAGTGGGTAGACCTGTCTCCATCCGTATCACCTCAGGGCTCAAGCTCTTAGCAGAGTAGTGTGCACTATAGTAACTTGACACTTCCTTGTGTTTAGCAAGTTCTGTTGAAGTCATATCAAGCTCTATTGACAGCAGAGCTTCTTTGGAACTTGTCTTTTCCTCTT